>NW_010231440.1:0-35829 GCF_000690775.1 Eurypyga helias | reverse complement strand
TTCTATGATTCTATGATTTTCTGTGTGATTCTCTCTGTTCTTCTGTGCTGATGTCCTCACTTATCCTCAACACAGTAAACCCCTCAGCTGTAGAAGCAAATCTGTAAGTTAGCAGGGAAGAAAGGAAAAGATTTTGAACATGATTGGTTGTCACACAGACAAAGCTGAAACTTCTCCAGAGGAGGATAGTTTGGTCTGTGCTCAGCCATGGAGGGACTATCTCTCCAGATTGTGCTGGAGAAATTATGACCACCTGTGGACAGGCAGTGCATCAATGCTGTTTAAATACCAATAAATTAATTTTATCTATTGGAGTATCAGGGACTGTGGAGGCTCTTGTGGCCATAGCACATGTTTGGTTCTGCATCTCCAGAAAGTGCTAGGCTTTCCTTGCCACAGTCTCTGCAATTCCCTTGTCATTTCATGTGCAGTCTTTGTTAAATTAAACTGTGTGTTTTCCTCTTCCATTTTACTGAAACTTCAAGTAACAGTTAATAGTAAGACCAGTTGTTCCCAGGGTATCTAGCCTGCCAAGCTGACAAGGATGTGGAGCAGAATGAAACCCCCATAATCCAGGGAGAAATGATTAGTGACCTGCTACACCACTTACACACACAGTGGGGAGGTCCCAGTTGACTGGATCTTAGACAATGTGATGCCCATCTACAAGAAGGGCCAGAAAGATTATTCGGAGAACCACAGGCCTCTCCTTCTGACCTCAGTGCTGGGCCAGATTATAGACCCGATCATCCTGAGTGCCATCACATGGCACATACAGCACAACCAAGTGATCCGGCCCAGCCAGCATGGCTTTGTGAAAGGCAGGTTTTGCCTGATGAAACAGATCTCCTTCTATGACAAGGTGACACGCTTAGTGCATGAAGGAAAGATTGTAGATGTTGTTTACCTAGACTTTAGTAAAGTGTTGACACCATTCCACACAGCATTCTCCTGGAGAAACTGGCTGCTCATGGCTTGTACAGGCATACTCTTCACTGTGTTAAAGACTGACTGGATGTTGTGGTGAATGGAGTTAAATGCAGTTGGTGGCTGGTCACAAATGGTGTTCCCCAGGGCTCAGTACGGGGGCCAGTTCTGTTTAATGTCTGTATCAATGATCTGCATGAGGGGATCAAGTCCACCCTAAATAAGTTTGCAGATGACACCAAGTTGGGTGGGAGTCTTGATTTGTCTGAAAGTAGGAAGGTTCTACAGAGGGAACTGGACAGACTGGATCGATGGGCCAAGGCCAACTCTGTGACGTTAAACAAGGCCAAATGCCAGGTCCTACACCTGGGTCACAACAACCTGCTGCAACGTTACAGGCTCGGGGGTGAGTGGCTGGAAAGCTGCCTGGTGGAAAAGGACTTGGGTGTGTTGGTTGACAGCTGGCTGATTATGAGCCAGCAGTGTGCACAGGTGTCCAAGTAGGCCAATTGCATCCTGGCCTGTATCAAAAATAGTGAGGCCAGCAGAATTAAGGAAGTGAGCATCCCCCTGTACTCAGCACTGCTGAGGCAACACCTCGAATACTGTGCTCGGTTTTGGGCCCCTCACTGTAAGAAAGATATTGAGGTACTGGAGTGTGTCCAAAGAAGTAAACAAAGCTGAAGAGTTTAGAGAACAAATCTTATGAGGGAACTGAGGTGGTTTATTCTGGAGAAGAGGAAGCTCAGGGGAGACCTTATCACTCTCTACAACTACCTGAAAGGAGATTGAAGAGAGGTGGGCGTCCGTCCCTTCTCCCATGTGACAAGTGATAGGAAAGAGGAAATGGTCTCAAGTTGCAGCAGGGGAGGTTTAGATTGGACATTAAGAAAAATTTCTGCACTGAAAAGGGCTGATAGGGACTGGAACAGGCTGCCCAGGGAGGTGGTTGAGTCACCATCCCTGGAGGTACTTAAGAGATGTGTAGATGTGATGCTTAGGGACATGGTTTAGTGGTGGTATTAGAAGTGTTAGGTTAAGTTGGACTTGATGACCTTAAAGGTCTTTTCCAACCTAAAAGATTCTATAATTCTATGATTTTATGGTGCGTGTTTCTCTCTGTGTTATATATATGGGATGACACACTTTTACTTTATGTCATAGTGCATTAAGAAAATGTGGTTAGTGGCATCAATAAACACTATAAGCCCCTTCTGGTCCTCACAGTACATATGAAAATTAAATTCTATAAAGCCTTTGCCTTGGACAAGTTAACTAATTTCTGGAATAAGGTACTTCAAAAACAATTTAAGTATCTTTTTCAATACATAAGATAAAAAAATGATTCTAGCTTAGAGCTAACCATGAAAGAGGTTAATGTATGGCAAGCAACAATGCTGAAGAAGGAACTGGCAGTAGTACCATATGCCTTTCTCCTGCTCTATGAGGCTTACTCATTGGAAGCCATAAAATCTGGCTGGTATAACAGAAGTGTTTGTAATTAGAGTTAATGGAGTTAGTTGAGACCACAGGAGGGGGAAAGTAGCTTTGATCCCAGGTGGCCTCATAGCAAGAAGGCTCACAGCAAGGGAGCACTCTGAATTGGAAAATATTAGAGGCATTTGCTGCAAAACCAAGAAGTCACTGCTGGAAAAGACCTAAGAATATAATTTACAAGCAGAACTAAGTCAGTTTCGCATCTCTATCTCCCCAACTTTCTCCCTAGTCACAAGATTCAATATAAGGATGAGTTTGTTTCTTCGATTTGTTTTTTACTAAAAATGCTATTTGGTTCTTTCAGTTTATACTGTCTTAGTCAGGAAAGAAAAAGGTAGTATGAAGACAAACTTACCAAATCATTTCTGAAGGAAAAGCAACATGTTCATTATTATCAATCATGTAACAGTCTTGTTTCATAGTAGCTGAATTGTTCAATGTCATATCTTCTGGGGGGTTCTATTGTCACAGTTACCAAATGGCCACTTTTGGAAAACCTGTGAAATAAATACTGTACTTAATGAATATCATACTGAGATTTCAATTGACTAAAAAAATAATATTTAGAGACTCTCTGTAGAGTGATCATTCTTTTGTGACAGATTTTTGGAACATTACCTAAGAGATTTAATATTACTAATTATTTTAAGCCATTTGTGATTTGCACCAATAAACTGAGCAATCACTTCAGTGTCAGCAGATGGAAATTATGTTTTCAGGATGCATTTTTTTCATTAAAAATTGTTTTCAAATGGTATTTACAGTTACCTTTGTTTCCATCCTCCCACACTCAATATATGAATGAATAGCTTTTAAAAGTCTATCCCAAATTATTTGAGTAAAAAGAAAAATATTCAAAGGAAATTACAAATTGAGGAAAACACATGACAAAAACTGGGGAGAGACATGTTGTTATTCCAATAAAACAAAATCTACAAAGACAATCCATTTATCAGTTCCAGCAGTTTGCTGACAACATTACTTTAATATTACAGAAATGGGATGGGAAGAATATAAAAATAAAATTATATTGAGGTACTTCAGGGTGCCTCAAGTTCATAGGAGATTTTTTAAAACAGGAAGGTGACATTTATTGAGAAATGGAGATATATGGGAGAAGACTAGCAGCTATGGTCTAGTCAGACGTCTCTGCATTTATGAAAAGGGAAGTAGTGGGGCTGGGCTTTGATAAACTCTCAGATGGGAATGTTTTGAGGAAAGGATCCACAACAATCTTGCAGAGGAGACACAAACATGTATAAGGGTCTTAGCAGAGCAAGGCTGATGTTTTACAAGTGAAGAGATGAATAAGCACTAGGAAAAAACACTTAGTATCTAGACACTGCAGATGAACCCATGTGTATAGACACTTACAAGCCAGAAACAATTGTAGGAATGGTACAGGTACCTTTGGCAGTGATTCAGCAGCACAAATGATGGCAGAATGGAGAGGCACTAGTCCTCCAGCAGCAGCAAGTTTGTCTTCAGGGCACATAGTCTGTGAAGACAAAGCAAAAAAATGACTGTGCTGTGTAAAGAAAGGGTTTAATACACTTAGTAGAACCTGTAGTTGATGGTTTAGTTAACCTAAAATATTGCTCAAAATTTCTAGTAAACAGCCAAAGCCCTAGAAAGCAATAACAGTGTTAACTTTCTGAGAAGAGTTCAAGCAGAGTTTTAGCATTGGAGGTGCTTGGCATTTAAAAGGTGGATTGTACATAACCAAATAAAATGTTGGCTTTGGGAGGTGGAATGAAGTCAAAGGGAGTCTCAGTGAAATTAAATATAGAATCTTGAAGAAGCTTGTATAATTTTTTGCACAGACTATTGTCATTCTGTTCTCATGATGATGACCTCAATATCCTGCATTAGCAATACTCATTTAAGTATAAATATTTCAGCTTTATATTGAATGTCAGAAAGGCACAAGGAAAAGGACAGCAAGCAGCTGACCTCAGATCTCTACTAAATGCTCCAAGAACTCCTCTGACATTACACTACTGCTGTCACACACATACAAAGAGATTTATGTGTCCATCCAGTCCTTTAACTGAATTTATTAAAGATGGTATTTCCGGCTTAGTGAAAGTGACTGCCAGCACCGTCCATTCCCACACTTGAGCAGCATTTGGCAAAGATAAAAAGGAATTTATCAGTATTTTTTTTTTTTTCTGTGCACCTTTCACTCCCCCGCCCCTTATTTTTTCACCAAATATCAACATTCTCTATGGAAAACAGTCACTTCCTTTCTCTCTGATTAACATCAGCAGTGAAGGAAGGGGAGGAGGGGGATGGAAGGGAGTAAAGAAAGAACCACCCAGTGCACTCAGGAAAACCTGAGAATGATCAATTAGTCTTCTGTTTTCAATCTGTGAGTGGTCTTGAGCTCCACAGTCTTTTATTTATGCAAATAAAATAAACAAATTAGACCTAACTGACCGTGCTGGAAAAAAACATGGGGAAAAATTATCATCAGTAGAAAGTTTAGTAATGACAAGAAATCCTTGCTGCCATTAGATAAATTCCTGGGAAACATGAGATTTTCCAAACATTTTCTTGTACCCAGTATTCTGATTCCAGCACGTCCTATGTACTATGGCTTTGATTACAAAAGAATCAAGGCTCATCTTTTTCTTGGGCCATGGCAAGTGCATTCCCAGAATTTAAAAAAGAAGTTTTTTTACATGCCAAAATTATCTGTGATTTATTGCCTCATGGGCTCATCTGGATTTAATTTTTGAGTCTGGCACCACTTTCTTAATTGCTTTGGTCAGTTCATTCCATTTCTCAGTTCTGAAGCTCCTCATCTGCAAACCAGAGGAATGATAAACACACAGACACACCAGAAGCCCTGACAGTAACTTACTGGAGCCCCTGGGAAAACAGCAGGGATTTAAACCATGGTCTGTGAGAGAAATAGAGTTACCCTGCAGGATCCTGCCAAATTGTCATGCCTTCCACTCCAAGTCCTAGGATGTCATCAGGGGGGTAATGAGTGCAGGCTCTAACACACTCAGGTGGGATCATTTTGCGTCTTCTTACTGCTCCTGACTGTAGTCCAGGGTATAAAGGGAATTCCACGATGTCACCACCTGCCTGTGATCTCCCCTTGAATAGTGCACCTGGCTTCAAGTAATTACTTTCTACCTGAAAATAATAGCATATATATACAATAGCACATATTTGCCTGGGTTTGAATGGAGATGACAGTTGTATTTGAAAGAATATTTATTATTTTCCTCATATTTTAAGAAGTTTTCATAAATGATTATAAACTGGCTTGTATTTAAAATAAATGCAATTTATTTTGTCTCATTTGACTTGTTCACTGCAAGTGACTAGAAGAAAGGGGAAAGAGGAAACAAACAGGTGCTGAGCTGCTTCTCTGCCTTACCATGAAATGAAAAAAATATTTCTCCAGCAGAAGGCTCACTGCTACTTATGTGCTTTCCAAGGAAGAACACAGGTCTGTGAATAAGTCAGGAGATAACTCTCCTTGCAAGAGAGAATTTATCAATATGTGCTCGGCCAGACAGGAAACAGGCTCACACATCTGCCTGATGTTGTGCTGGGTTTGGTCTCTTCCAATCTCAACCATTCTGTGTGACTGTGAAATGGTAGCAGAAATGAGAGTAGGGAAAATGTCCTGATTCGGCTGAGAAAAGACACTAACACTTGTCCTCTGGTATCATCCTGATTTTTTTATATATTTTTTTTTCCCAGTAATTTAATTACTCAGTACAAAAGCACATTGAACATTTTCACAGTGGCTTGGAGAAATAGAAGTGTATGATGGCAACATTACCAGGGAAAAAAACCAACAGCTCAGGCACCAGAAAAGTAGACAATGACACTAGCTTACAGATGGCATAACCTACATACAGATGGCTGTTCTGGTATCTTTCATAGAAACAAAACATCCTAATTTATCTCACCCACGAAACAGTGTTTATCCTTGAGTAACATTTCCTGTGATCACACTTTCAAGTATAAATATTATTTTGTATGCTGATAGTGGGCAGAAGGAAAAATTCCTTTTATTCTGGAAGATAAGAAAATAAGCAAACACAACTCTTCTAATATTTTTTTTTTCTTTACATGTCCTGGATTTGAAAGAATGTAGCAGATGCTTTCTCTCAGTTACTCTTTATCAAGAATATCACATACAGATGTATTTTAGAAAGTTTATTTTTCTTTCAGTTTAAAAAAAACCCCAAAATCAAAAAACTGTTCCATGGGATGGGAACAATTCTTTCAAATCTTGACGTGCCAATATTTTAGTGGTCATAGGGGAATTTTAATACAGAATTCAAAGGTAGGAAAGAAAAGAAAAACAACCTATATATTCTTTTTCTGAAAATGTGCAGAAAAATTCAGAAGTTATTTTCACAGCTTTAAACATAGTGAGAATCTTTGTTGACATCACATGCCTGATTCTCATGCTGCTTACTTCTGCCTGTCTTGGGTTCATTTGCTTAGTGCAAGGTGCTGTTGATCTCTCTCATGCATTCGTCTAAGGATAAGATTATTATCCTAATCTGTGTTTCCCCAGACATGCCTTCTGTTTCCATTACAGAATATTGTCTGTATGGCATTTGATGTTAGTGAATATTTGTCCATGACTTCGGCATATCCAGGCCAACAGAAGATACCAGGGAGTGGGAAATGCCATATATCCCCACCATCATCCTGGCATGTCAAAATCCTAGAGGAAATGTATGGCAGGGTCAGATGTAGGCTGCCCTCAACTTCTCCCTTACAACAGATGACTCCTGGGCTGCACAGCAGTCATTCACCTGAGTCTGTGGTCCCTGTGCTCTCTGGGGTCAAGGCAGATATCTGTCCCATATACCCTTTGTTTTATGTGCCGCTGTACAATTGTAATACACAAATATTTGATAACTGGTTCTATTAATTCCTAAAAAGCACAAATTTATGCCAGGTTCTATTTAGAGAGGCTCTCCAGAGTCACAGAAAAGGATTGACCCTTTTTGGACTCTCCACATGAATAAAAGGAAGTATATTTACAATTATAGCAAGAAAATTACTATTTTCTGGTATGACATGGAAAAAACCCAACAACCTTTTCCTTTGAAGACCATTCCAAAATGCATATGTCCCAGAGTATTCTGGTGGCCGCCTTCATGTGTGAAAACATCTGAGTGTAGTAACTAAATGTTCTTCTTGGAGTAGCTGTACCACCTCAAGGAAATCATGTATTTTAAACATGCTCCAAAGATGGAAACATCATTGCTAAACACGTATTCTTTAGGACTGTGGAGAAGAAATGTATGTTAAAATCTTGTTTCAATTTGTCTGAATTATGATCTTTTTACTGAAAAGTAACCTTTTATTTTAATGAGAGAAACTAGTGCTCGGTATTCCTTCTCCCTACTCCTTTCTTACTTCAGGTATGTAAAATTGAATGTAGTTATACATAGTTCATCTCTCCCCCCTCGTCCCCCAACACACATTCACAATACAATTCATTCAGCGAAAAGCCTTGAACTTACTTTTTTTTTTTTTTTTAAACACAAGGAAAGCAGAAAAAGCAAAGCCTTGAACTTACTTTTAAGCAAAACAGAAAAAGCAAAGCAAAGTGAAGCAGTGAATTCTCATCTCTCATCACACACTAGGAGGCAAATCCTGTCTCAGCACTGGCTAGCCTGCCCTGAACTTTGGTGGATAATTCTGCTAGTGGCACTGTACACAGGCTCACTTCCCTCTGCAAAAAGAGCCGCTGCTTTTTATGCAGCTTGGCAGACTTTATTGAGAGGGCACCAGGGGAGAATAAACCACAGTTTTCATTAGCTCCCACCTTACAGCAGCTCAGGCCCATTCAGAGCTCTGCTAAGTCAACTAGAGGTCTTTTGATATCAGAGCACTTTGAATCCAAGTGCCCAGAGAGAAATCATACATTGAATGAAAAAGAGATAAGGAGGGAAGAAGAAAAAAATACTCTGGGAAAATGTGCCACTTGTTCTATGGCATTTTCCTGTGACTTTCTTCAGAGTTTGAAGTGAGCAGTTTGATTTGTGCTCGTTGTTTTTGTCAGTCTAGGCTCTTGCACTGAAAATCTGCAGGAAGAGATTTTCAGGAAACTGTGAATGTCATATTTTTATTAATTACTTTACCATGTGTTTCTTTTACATGTCTGAAAGCAAATGCAATTGAAAATTGAGGTTTCTGTGGCATTCCTAAAAATAAATACGACCAACATTGAGGACAAAACCTTAACAGAATATAGTGTGGAGGAAAAGCAGTTATACAAACAATAATTCTTTTAGGTTGATTTACACATTCCTGAAAATGTGTGAAAATAATTACTACAAGTATACTTTGAAAGAAATTTTAGTGTTTATTGGAGGGATATTATAGCCTTTAAAATACATGCTATAAATATTTTGACGTTGTGAAGAAAGTTAATAGAAACAAAATCACAGAATTCTACAGAGCTTAAAATGCTCCTATAAAAGGCACTTTAAAAACTACATGGGAACAAGTTTCCCACTGACTTTCATCTATGTGTCACGTGCAGATGATTTCTCAAAATACAACACAGCTAAGAATAAATCAAGAATTACCAGGGGAAGCTGTGCCTAGAAAATATATATTATGGTCATTAAGGATATTTCATATTTACCATATATTGATGCTTTATGGAAACATCTTTTACTCTCTTTGTCACTAATTCTCGCTGCTGTTTTCTCTGATTTTGTGAGTCTGTCTTTCTGCGCCTTTTTTACAGCCAGAAAACAATTAAGGAAAACATCTTTCTCATCTGTTCTCTAGCGAGAATTGAGGGTTAGTGAATAGATACATGTTTCCGAAACAAAGCAGAAGATTGCCTAACAACATGCTTTCTTTAGAAAAATCTGTGCTTCCTGATTTGTCTGCATCAGAAATGTTGCAAAATAAGGTGTTGGTTTTTTTTGGTGTCCCCCCCCTCCCCCTCCCCCCGATTCCACACTATTTCTGCTTTCTAACTACAGTATCCTGGCCATTTCCTCAACCAATACACATTATAGAGCTTTATATTAGTATATGAAATCACCTTTAATATTTGCAAAAAACATCTTCTTCACAGAGAATTAAATGTGACTGAATAAATATTCAAGCAAGACTTGAGATATTAATAGAAGAGTAGAAGTGTCACTGACTTGAAACTCAGTAGGCATGCGAATAAATTGTAACACGCAGAGACAGAAGAAGTTACAGAAGAATTCCTTATGAACAGGGACTCTCTTGTTTGTACAGCAGTCAGCACAGTCTAATATCACTTTTAGTGGGACTTTTAAGTGCTTCAGCAACATGAGGGACAATAATAAAAAGAAAAAAGAAGAATAATCTGGGCATACTAAACCCAACAGTACCATGCAGTGATATTCAGCAGTGTTCATTCTTCTTTCAAATGACAGTGCTTAGTAAATAAGGATGCAAGCTCCTCCTTTCTGCTAAAAATAGGAGAAAAAAACTCTGCAAAAAACTGAGAATAAGAATGTTATTATACTATGGGATATTTTGGCTATTAAATCATGAAAACACATCTCTGACCTACGAAGAATTGTTATTAAATGGAAAAGAGAGTATTTTAACAGCCATTTACCATCCAGGTTTTTTTGGAACTGTCAGGCATTTCAGCCCCCAGCCCCCTCCCTGGGCAGGGGGCAGGCACACAGCCAGTGTATCCAAGTTTGGGGCTAGCTGTCTTACGAAGACAGCACACAGGCAGCATGGCTGGAGAGCTTCAGTAACTCTGTGTTTGCAGAGAGGGACCACTTTGCCAGTTCTTTGTATTGTGCCACTCTGTACAAATGATGTGGAAAGCCTGTGCCCTGTGTGTGTCGTTTTAGAGTGTATGGATTCCTGAATATAGCCCTGGTGAAGGCTTCGCAATCGAGCCCGTTTTGTTGAGATTGAAAAAATGAGTCAGAGGCCTGGTTTTCATTACGGTGAGCAGTTCCTTATTCTGTTTTTCAGGGCAGAATTTCACATGCGCTCTTCTAAGAGGTACCCGTCAGGCTTACCCCCATGCCTCTTCTCTGTTTCTGGCAAAACCATCCCTCTGCCACTCTGGCATTAATGGGTGAATCATTTTCAAGGGTTAAACTTAACTGAGTTATTAAAAAGAAAAAAAAAAGTAAGGGAGTGGGATCATTTTCTGCTGACTGTGCTTCGTGGGTCAGCTCACCGTGTGGTCAGCTGGGACCAGAGCTGGTTCAAGGGAAGAATGGGCATGCAGCCAAGGGCTTTGGTTTGGAGTGGGAATGCTGTTTTGGTGGCACAACCTGTCAACTCAACTGTAATGTGAAACCTCACCTTGGCCTTAATGGAACTACTTGGTAAATTGTGCAGCAGTATGAGACACGGAGGCAGAACCCGACTTTCAGAAATGAAAGGATTCGTCTTTGAGGAAATTTCCAATACTTGCTACTTGGCACTGAACAAGAAATACAAACTCGTGAAGTTCTGAATTGTTCCAGAATTATGGTTCATGGAGCTGTTTTGGAGTCAAGTGTGTTTTGTACAAGAGCAGAGTACCACCCACTATTGCTAAGGCAGCTTTACTGTGGTCTTTCTTCCATTAAATGATATCACTACTTGGAAAACACCAGATATGTACAGATCATAAATGTTATAAAACTAAGAATAATACCACACACAAATACTGTGGCATTTTCTAGCAAATAAAGAGCAATAATAAAGAAGAATTGATATTCTACATTTGCATGTTAACAAGGATAAGGAATTATCACTAGTCAGAGCATCAAAGAATTGTGAATGTGCTTTTCTGTACCAGTTATCTTGATTTTTGCACGTTTCCTGCTTCTTGGGAGCTGGTACTAGTTAAGGCATTCAATAGATTTAGTTAATCAGAAGGAAGTTTTCTTTACATGGGTGAAAATGCAGGTAATGTCAATGCAAAAACTCTTGTATGGCACTTTTCCCAATATTACTACTGACATCTGGAAATGTGATCAATCAATAAGGCAAATTATACCTTGAAATGAAAGCTGAAAGGAGATAATACATCTGCTAATGCTGGAGCAGAATTGTAACTGAGAAATGCAGGATGTAGATGTATTACATTTTAAGATTTATTTCTGATACTATAGATCATAAAAAAACATTTAGGACAGGAAATCTTCTTGCTCCAAACTCTGTTCTCTGATCCAGTTATGAAATTTACAACAAGATTAAAACCAAAGCTCTAGGTGCTTCCCAGCTTGACAATTCAAAATCTGGGTCTGCAGTTCAGTTTTTCAGTTTGATTACCCAGATTCAAGCCATCTTATTAAAGAAAGTTTGAAACAGATCAGCATGACCCAAACCCTTAAATCTGTACCTGATGAAAGTTTGTTAAGAGTTCATATTTGGTATTAATTTTTGCCTCTTTTCTCCCCCTGTTTATCAGCAAGTACAAACTAATTTGGTTTCTGCAAACAAGGGTCCATTCATAGCCCTTTACCTTGTGCCTACAGCACAAAGTATTTCAAGGCAGTGTCCCACCTATATGTTAGACTGACCTCAGGGTGATTATGGCTTCCAGGTTTAGAGAAAATGAGGTGCACTCAACCTCATATCGGTAAACCTACAACAGCCTTTAATCATTTTTTGTAGAAATCACTGCGTGGCCCCAGAGGATGACATTTCATGAAATCTGGATGAATGCCATTCGGCAAAAAGACCTTCCAAAAGCTATCATATTTTTGGTATAATAAAAAATAACACTCTTATGCAGTTACTGGATACAGTTCTAGTGTGTTGGGCCATGGTGAAATGAAAAAAAAAAGTCAGTTTCACCTGAAATTTAAACACCGCCAAAAAGTACATCACAAATAATTTATCCTATGCTTCACTCACAACCAGTTAGCATCTCCTTTGTGCCTCGTCACAGCACATACCTCATTTGTATTTCCGTCCACCTCTCCGAGAAAGGCATGCCTCACAGGTTGAGAAGCAGCACTATAAAATAAGTGTGCTCTTTACATACACTTAGCTTGACTGTTTCCATTCCTCTTGGCAATATCTGAGTTCTCTGGTTTAGATTAATTTCCCTAGTTACATATAGTATCTTGTAATTAAGTGTTTTAACTTTTTTGGAATGAGAGTGAAATAAGCAGCCGACCTATATCCCCCTTCCAAATATGTGGGTGGTGCAGGAAAAAATATCTCTATTTTCACTGGGACATGTTTTGCTTTGCCCCAGACCCCTTTCTAATCAGCTTGTAAATGATTGATCTACGCACACAGCTGCAACATTTTCACTAAGCACAGGCATGTTAGACGCTGGCATGGTGAGGAGATACAATGACCTGAATGAATGGTCTAAAGCAGGACTAAGATGTTTCTATATTCTTACTTCTGGAATAGCCACCTCTTGTAAGGAAGAACCTTTTGTGCATTGGTAACCCTGGAAAACTGCGCAGAAGCTAAATCCAGAAAAGGTCTAGGGTGTTGAGGGAGCAGTATAAAAAAGAAAGCTTGTATCACCCTGTAGTCTATACAAGCAGAAAGGTTCCTCACAGAGGCAACACTGAAGTCAGTCTCTTGGTCTGAAATGCTGTGGAGGAACCTATCTCCAGCTGTTGGCTACAAAGGGAGCCTACGAAAACTACCTTCACTATCTTTTGAAAGTTGCCTTGAATTACTATTGCAGTATGTCATGTTTAGTTAATTTTTAGTCTCTTCTGAGTGGACTACTGAACCATGAAGTAGTGTGCTGGTTTCCTGTATTGTGTCTGGAAGCATGCTGGGTGAACTAGGAAAAATGGCAGGAGGCTAACTCCTCTAAAATAATGCTCAGTGTTGGTAGTAACTTCCTTTTATAAGGGAGCGGAAGTTCTGATAGGAGCATCCTATAAGCCAGTTCCTAGTCCAAAAAAATTTATGTATCTCATATTATAGAGCCCTTAGGAAACCTCACCTTGGCTTCAACAGTCCCAGGAGTTGAGCTTTTTTTTTCTTCCAAGAAAGTTCTTCTGGTTATTCAATGAGGGTGTTCTGCTTCAACTTGTGTTCTTTATTCCTGCCCTAATTAGTTCAGAATTACTTACTGTACAGTGTAGAAACTTGAAAATATCCTTACATTTTGGTATCAAGCCAGAATACTCTAGTAGCTTGCATCATCTCCTGGAATATAGAAGATGTAAATTCTCAAATGCAGAGTGGATAATTGAACCTGGATTTTTCTAATCCATGGGAGAGTGAACTCACCACTATATTGCTATATAAATGTAAGAAGAAGCAGAACTGTGAAGTGTTTCTTTCTCTGTGCTTGTTTAACAAGAAAGTGCCATGAAAATAACATTTGCTAAGGATCCCATTACTACAGATCAACATTAAATGTACATTGACAGTATGTTCTGACTCTGTGAAAGGGGTTTCAATGACTGCCTGAAGAACGACTTTGCTTTGTCTGTAAATGTGAACAACAATTCATCAAAGAAATGTGCAGCTCTGGTAGGACTGGATTGCATTAAAACCTTAATGAATTTTTGGAAAGCATCCTTGGATAATGCATTTTGGAAGGCCAAAGGAAAATGTGAATTATCTAGAGACTTCCAATATTCACTAATCTACTTAAACCACATAAACATTCCTCCTTAACACTCATAATGAATAGTTCCAAATTGAAGAGGTCATTTCACCTTTGAGATTGGTTGTGATTAAAAACTAAACCAAAACACTTAACCAATCTATAAATCCAGAGGTTGTAGTGAAATAACAGATATGTATGCAATTTGACTTATGCATTATTCAAAAGGTATTGGTTAGGGATTTGACTAAAGGAAAAAAAAAAAGAAAACTATAAATAAAGGTCCATGATTGTCATGGTTTATGCCCAGACAGCAACTGAGCACCACATGGCCACTTGCTCACTCCTTCCCTGGTGGGTAGGGCAGAGAAAACATAAAGAAAGGCTCCTGGGTTGAGACAAAGACAGGGAGGGATCACTCACTGTTTGTGGTCACAGGCAAAATAGTCTCTAATTGGGGAAGAAAAAACAAGTGAATTTGTTACCAATCACATCAGAGTAGATATTTTTTACCAATCACATCAGAGTAGAGTAACAAGAATTAAAATCAAATCTTAAAAACACCTTTCCCCTACCCCTCCCTTCTTTCTGGGCTCAGCTTTGCACCCCATTTCTCCACCTTCTCCCCACCAGCAGCTCAGGGGAATGGGGAATGTGGATTGTGGTCAGTTCATCACACGCTGCCTCTGTTGTTCCTTCCTCCTCAGGGGAGGACTCCTCACACTCTGCCCCTGATTGGAAGAGGGAGTTCATCCCAAGGGAGACAGTCCTCCACCAAATTCTCCAACGTAGGTCCTTCCCATGGGCTGCAGTTCTTCACAAACTGCTCCAGTGTGGGTCCCTTCCACAGGGTGCAGTCCTTCAGGAGCTGACTGCTCCAGCACGGGCTTCCCACAGAATCATGATCTGCTTCAGGCACGGCCACCTGCTCCCACATGGAGCCCTCCCCAGGCTGCATGGGGGTCTCTGCTCCCCCGTGACCCTCCATGGCTGCAGGGGCACAGCCTGCCCTCTCACCACAGGTTTCAGGGGAACATCTGCTCCAGCCACCTCCTCCCCTGCCTTTCCCCACTGACCTGGGTGTCTGACCTGTTGCATCTCTCACATCCCACCCCTCTCTCTACTGCCAGTTTTGTTTTCCCCTCTTAAAGATGTTAATCCCAGAGGCGCTGACATCCTTGGTTGCGGCTAGAGCTAAGACCGACTTGGAGCTGAGGAAGCTTATAGAAGCTTCTCACAGGAACCACTCCGTAGCCCCTCCCCTACTACCAAACCCTGTCATACAAACCCAGTGCAGTAATTGACAAAATACTGCTAGATTAATAACTTCAGTTACTGAAAAATAACATTAGTTTTACAGTAGGAGTGAAAAAATCTACACACAGCCAATCTTGGTCTCACTGGAATAGTGTCTCTGAGAGCTAAGGTTACCATATGCGTAGTCTTCCCTTGACATGTCCTTTTTTTCCCACATAAAAACTGGGAAGAAAAGTAGAATTGTGTTATTTCCAGATGAACAGAACATAGCATACGTGCTGGAAGTCGTATTTCCTGGACATGAATATATACACAGCATATGCAAACGTTACAGAAACATGGCAGATGTATTATGACAAACATAATCGCAATTAGGATTCAGCAGACTATTGAAGCCCTGACTTGCCACCTTTGTCCCTTGCTTTCAGAAGTGGCAGTAATGTTGTCTGCAACCCCGCTTCTTCCTTCACCTTTCTGAGTAGGACCTCTCTGATACTGAATGGTAAATGGGATGTCATTCTCCATTTTTAATCAGGTCCCCACCATCTTTGGACACTTACACTTAATTTTTTTAATTTAAAGATGAAAGTTTGAAATACCAAAAATACACAGAGTATTTTATGGCATATTTTGCTCTAGATGTGGTAGCATCCAGGACTTCCACAGTTCGAAAGAAGAATGGGGCATGCAGTTAGAACCATATTTTCTGGTTAGAGAAATTACAGCTATCCTCAGCAAGCCTTTCCACAGCCTTCTTAAGGGCCCATGAAAGAAAAACTATGGAAAATGCTTACCTAAGGCATCCCAACCAGGTCATTAGGAACCCATCATTCTTGCAGATGCCACACATGCTGAAAACATAACTTTTTCTGAGCCTCCAGGTCCGCAAATAAATACCTCAAATGGGTGTCTTCCCACTCAAATTTAGAGACATGCAGTACAGAATGTCTAGGTGATGGAGAGAATTAAGCACTTCTGAGGTGGCAACATCACATCTGCCTGGTCTATAATCGAAGTCTAACTGTATGTCTATTGGAAAAACGGCCATAAGTAGCTTCAGGGAAGACATGTCTCCTCATAACTGTGAACAGACTGCAACACAGTTTGTAAGAATAAAAATTAAAAAAAAAAAATTCTGCCTGAAGGTGGGTAGAGAAAGGAGACAAGGTAAATTCAATTTGTAAGAACTAAATTGCATTCAGAAAAGAAAACAGGACAAACAAATCACGAAAGGAAGAAATCAGATTGAAAGAGAAGGCTAAATCGCTAAGGTGGCTGTTCAGAATCTATCCACAAATTACCCCTGAGTGAGCAGAGGCAGCCTCAGTCAGTTTATGTCAGGTAGGGACAGGACATGATTATGATCCCGTGGATACTGCTAAAACCAGGAAGTCTTCAACTCAGAGAAGTAGACATATGCTTATGGTCTGAATGTGCAGATGGACAGTCTCTTGAAAGAAACTGAAGCATTTCTTAGCAGACAAGATTCCTGATGCATACAGTCTGGCACCTTGCCTCTGGCAATTAATCAGACTCAGCATTTCAGAAAGAGCTTCCAAAATCCTATAGTGTATCTGACCATTTATGTAATGTCAAATATAAGCAAGAGGGAAACTCCTTTGTGATCTTTCTGTCAATCATACATCTTGGATCATTGGATTTTTATTTCCCTTATCTTAGCATGTAACAACAACTAATGTTGTTACTGGCAATAAAATTAGTCCACACTTAAAAAAATCAAGTTATTATGGTTAACTGACCAAATGGTGCCTAAAGTCCAATGTTTCTTTTTATTTATTCTACTGTTATTTGATATAAGAAAGCAATACATTTCTGTAATACAAAAAATCAACAGGTAGGGAAAAGTCACTTAAAGAAAATTTTCTTTTATCTCAAGCTGTATAGTCAATGTGACCTCAAACTTTGTAGGCAGTAGGTTCACAGATAAAACGAAGTATTTCTGTCAAATACCACTTCTTTTCATCTGTATTCTGATGCAGGCAAAAAAGGGGGTTTTTTACACCACTCTTAATTATCATGCATTAATCCTTCTAAGCTAAGATTTTTAGCTGATCCATTGTTACAAGTACTACTGAGCAGACTAAATATGGGGAATGTAACAAGATCAAAGGCCAAATTAAAGACTAAAGTTGCTCTGAAAGATATTCTTTGTAATATCTACACAAAAGCACCTGTTGTAAAAAGATACGATATACAACAATTGCCACTCTGTCATGATGAAGTAGTTTGGTTTGGTGGGTTTTTTTGTTCCTGACAGAAAAGTGCTAATTTGTCTTCCCACATCTGATACAAAATCCAGGTACTAGTCTTTCTAATTTCTACATTTCCAGTGGGAAAAGTGGCCATTCACTAATTCTACTGCACCAACACCCAACATATGTAATATCCATTCCACAGACACAATAATCCATGTAACAAACCAAGTGAATACACCCAAAGCGTCTTCAATACTTTCAGAAATTCACTGGACTACTGAAAAGACAATGTATTTTGAAAACACTGTACAATGCATACTCCTGTGTATTTATTTGTTCAGTTAAGTAAAGCTGGACAAACAACAATTGCCTAGCCAAACCTACAATTCAGTTTTTCAAGAAAAAGAAAATCTTAAAAATTTCATGTCAGCTTACAATAACATTTCATTACTAATTTCTTAAGCCACTTTTCTTGTCCCTTTCCTAAGCAATGTAGGCTGATTTTCAATAAAATGAAAAATAATTCAAAACCAGTACTTGTAAAATTGCATACTGCAACTAAGTGTGTCAACATTTTCAATATAAAACTGTTTGTTAACCTGTCAAGAAAAACTTCAACACTGCTAATGATCATGTTTTCTCTTTATCACCAGAATTACCTATTGATTTGTCTTTCAAAATTATTCCCAACCAAAATTTTCATTTTCAATGATATTTTTGTTTAACCAAACAATTGTCTAACTACACAACTAAAACATCATGCTTCAGGTAAAGTCTGAATGTAAGTATTTTTCTTTCCACATAGTAAACAGGAAATTTCTTGCAATAAAAATGACATAATTATACTTAAAGGGGTCATAGTTTGTTTTAAACAAGTTACCTACCACCTGACAAAAAAAAAATCATCAAATATTGGAATCTGTGTAAGTGAAGTTCAGAAAAGGATGTTACTGTGTCTGACATAATGGACACGTCTCTACTGCTGGCAGATCAATCAAATCCACACTTCACATTTTCCAAACTAATTCCATTTTGCATCTCTTGTAGAGGTATTCTTTTATACTTTTAGACATATTTATAACCCTTGTTTGGTGTAGTTCTATCAGCAATATTTTGTGTTGGAAAAGTGGTAGAAGGATGTGACAGGTGATATTAATACGAAAGGCAAAAGCAAGAACTTTAAAAAAACCAAATTTCCTTCCACACATCTTGTATCTAAAATGATTTGGAATATGGATCTAAACCCTCCGCTCATACATATTTTGCAATTCCACAATATTTAAAATCCCTTCACAAATATGAATAATTGATTATCAACCATGTATTCATCCTTCAATTTTGATAGCTTGGATGAAATAAAATCCTTTGTCCAGCATAACTAACCTGTGGCAGATGATTGTATGGATTCTCAATAGTGTGTTTCGTAGTCTGTTTTCTCTTCTCTTCCAATTCTGCAGCAGCAGGTATGGCCTAATTCTGGCAGGACATGAGGGGATAAGAAGTTTGCCAACAAATTTCTGGAAAGCTAAAAGGTAATGGAGAGGACACAGAAAGTAAAGCAGCATTGTGTTGATTTAATATTGAAGAGCTATATGTAATCAGAACATGTTGTTCAAATACAACAATAGGATGAGGCATTTAACATTCCTTGCAAAGATTATGGAAAGGAAAAGCTTTTTTTCATAATTAAAGCATGAGAGCTATTCTTTCTACTGGTCTGTTTCTGCTTAAAAAAAAAAAAAAATCCATGAGGGTTTAATCAGAGAAGATTTTCCATATGATTTATAGGAGCTGAAGAACTTGATACAAGTTGCTCTGAACTGGATTCTTCAATCTGTCAGTGCCACTACCAGTGACTATGCAGCACTCCCTCTGCTCTCAGTGCAGTGGACTATGATATTTTATTTCATACATAATTTCATATTCTAAAACGTATAATTGTACATCTTACATCCAGAACATTGCCCTGCACAGCACTGAACATGTGGTATGATCTTGTATTTTAAGATTGCCCAGCAAGGTAAGTGAAAAAGAACATTTTGGGAAAAACTGAGGAGTCTCACTTCATTGCCCTGATCATAACAGGGAAAAAGGTTTACAATCAACTGCCCTTTTGTTCTGGTCTCTGAACACTTGCTGCTGTGCTCAGCAGTCCCCAAAGTTCAGTGAAGCAGTGGTGCTTGTACTGATTTCATCTGATTCATTCTACAAGATTACCTTAGCACATCTGGTAAAAATTAGATAAACAGATTAGTTACGGTTCTGTTTTCAGTTAATTTCTTGAAGCCTCTGCCCTCGCTTGTCTATTGCAGAGGAAAGGCATAAATTTCTGATAGGAATAGAGGTTCTTATTACTGGCCCCAGTTAGGGATTGCGCAGCCAGTGTCAAGTCTAATAAAATGTCAAGGACTCCAGGTCCCTAATTTGTGACAGTGGTGGTGTGTGCTGATTATGCACCTCGGATGAGAGCACTGCTTGTGCAATAAAGAGAGGCTCTGTAATCCACAGAAATATGTCACACACTTGCAGTTTTAATGAAACTGTAATCAGCCTAACCCCAGCTACATTTCATCTGTATTATGCTATGTAACATTATTTGGTGGTCTATAAAGCAGGCAAAGGACTAAAGTGCTCAGGCATCAATATTTTCCTGGCTTTTAACTCTTTCATGCTGTCATTTTCCCCCTTCCCCTGAGAGACTGGACAGCAACAGTAGGGCTGCTTGAGGAGAGCAGAGGGAAGTGTAAGCACACTTATTTTCTTTGACACCTTGCAGTAGGCAGGCTGGACTTGACAGGAACAGGCAGGCATTACTGTCGCTGTGCCTAAGGGATGACAGAAACTGTGAAGCAGCAAGTGGCCAGGACTGCCACCTGCACAGTGCTGAAGAGGGCCGTTTCACACTTCGGAGGCTGTGCTACCCCCGACTTCACTTAAGGACAGGGCACCACTGTTTTTTGGAAGTTGAGAAAAATTAATATCAAGACTGTCAAGGAGAACTTTAAACATCCAGCCTGCCTGGAAGTCAGATGTTTTTGGACTAGGGCGTAACAGTGACAATCAGTGAAGGTGCTACCTTGAGCAAGGCCTTCTGTCAGTTCCTTTACTGCAGACCTTATGGCAGGAACAGTTAGGAGCTCCTGCTTGCATGTAGAGGGCAACCTGTCTTTCAGGAGACACTGCAACCTCAGAGTACTCTGGGCAGCACTTTCTGCCCCAATAATTTCTAGATTTCTCTTAAATCCGTCATCCTCCTCTCTTGGGACTTCAGCTGACTCGAGTCAGGTTCACTTTCAGTTTACGACATTCAACTGCTAAGCTAAATTTGTGTATATATATATGTATATATATACATATATATAACAGTTATGTTCAATTTCCCTAAATTTAAGGTGCAGTTTCGAGGATATGTATACCAAACATGATGAAGTACCAGGTCTCACATTTGCTTTCCTTGATTTTCACTTAATAAAGTAAGCTTTGTTTGTGATTTCAGTTATGAACTGTTATGAAAAAAAAAAAAAAACCAAACCCAAAAAAACCAGACCCACAACCCAAAATGATTTTGCACAGAAAAACCAAAAAAAAAACCAACTCAAAATGAGTTTGCACAGATCCTGACAAATCAGAGCCATGTTCTGCTCATCTTCTGCAGGTGCCACTCATGGTGTATCTTGAGAATGAGAAATGTATAGTCAGAACAGAAGAAAATTCGTCCTCATTGCATTCAAGTTAAAAAAAAAAAAAAAAAAAAGCCCAAGTGTAGAATGCTTAGTATTGAGGCCAAAGAGGATGCAGTTGATCTGATCTGAAGACAGGGGTTTGATTTCAAAATATTGGCAATTGGGAGCTTAAATGAAGATGACCAAGAGCTGTTAGGAAAGGGCCAATTTCCTCCAGAAAGAAATCGTAGAAACATCTAGGCCTATGGTGTTGCCTGGCTGTGGCACATTTTCCTTACAGAATGGGAATCCAGAAAAGAGCAAAGGTAGGACTTCTGAGACCCTGTATACAACTCCCTGTTCTTAGAAAATTCAGTTACAAAAAGCATTACAATGCCAGGTACACCTATTTCTCTTCACCCAATCTATGTAAGCGAAGCAAATGAGGCACATTTTAGGTGCTGAACTTTCACACATAATTTATGATTTGAATCCTTGTATGTATACTTTCTCTATATAGTCATAGCACAAATATATAAATATAAGTATATACATGTATATATAAGAATGACTAGATGCATGCTGACTTAAACAAAATGCAAATGGGTGCTTAGGCTCTTTGCTGCTGCATTTTCCTTTTTTGTTTCAGAATGATGAGTTGCACTTCAGAGCATCATATTAATGTATAGTAGAAAAGCACTGAAGCATTGCACTATAAGATAATTATAATCATTATTAGTTCCTGGTTCCCTTAGATGGCTAATACTGTTTCTGATTTCAGAAAATATTCTGATTCAGGAGAGCTCGTAACACTCTTAGGGTTCAGATAGAAATGAATAAAACCATGTCATTAATTACCTTTTTTACTAAGAACAAAGATGTCATACTTTATGTATAGCTGACTTTAGTTATCTTAAAATGTACCATGCAATTTGTTCAGATATTGGGCGGTTGTCGTCTCACCTACAGCTATCAGAAATGCTTTAAAACTGAATTATTTTTCAGGTGCAAACACTGGACAGTGAATAAATCTCTGCTGTAGGAATGATCTCCTTTACAACAACTTTTCTGGGCTTTTTACATCTGCCTGACCATTTCATTCCTGTGTCAAAGCTGATCATGATATTGCCATCTGAAGGTCATATGGCTGTGTCTGAGTTAAATAAACAGCATATTTTCTGCCTTAACATAAACATCTCATCCCCAACAAGATGAATGTTGTAGTGTCTGTGCTGGCTGTGCTGTAGCTCAGCTGATCCGCCTCCAGTCCAGGGCAGGAAATGAGAGCAAGGAGGGAGAAAGTAACATAAGCATTTATTCACCTCCCCACAATTTTTTTGTCTCAAAATAAATGACATTTGACCTTTCCCTGAAACAGCATGAAAATTAACACACATGACAATCTTTCTTGTCCCTTCCCCTTCAGGCAACCACAACCATCCCTCACAACACATTTTGACTCACTTTTCCTCAGGTAAAAATGCAGCTATAAAATGAATAAACCTTTCATCCCAGCTCACAGAGTATTTAACCCAAAGGTCTAGTTAATTAGGGTCATTGTTTCTTCTTCTTCTTGGGCCAGGGGAGAGTTTATAAGCCTTTTACAAGAAGGAACATGGAAGCCTCTGGGGGAAATGGCTTCTCTGCTCTGAGTGTGTGAGGGCAAGAACAGGGAAGAAGCAGCCTGCTCATTGCTCTTCCCTTGGCTCTGCCTGCACTCAGGACACACATCGTCACACTGCGCAAGGCAGATACGAATCCAACTCATGAGATGAAGGAGAGCTCTGCTTGCACAAATGTGAAAACAAAACACTGGATTTTGGGGGTATATTAGGCCTACAGATAGTGCCTTAGCATGTATAGTGTGCAGCCTTCATGTGATTGTACAGTGACATTTGTTCTTCCTGGAGCTTTTCCAGCAGAGATTTACATCAGGTCTTGAAGAAGCTGGAGAGTTGTAGCTATTTGCAGGCAACCGCTCAGCTGTATCACAGGCTAGATCTTGTTGAAAAGCAGGAAAAATCAGTGTTAGACTGTATCAATTCAGTCTGTTGACAGCTGAGGAAAGGACCCTTTCACTTTACAAGGAGATTGCTAATTAAAGCATAGCATTAAGAGAGCAAAGGGAGGATGTACTCTGAGTGCTGCTGTACTGGAGATGTTATGATTTGAAAAGTACAAACTGTCTAGGAACAAAAAAACCCTAGAAAACTGACTGAGTATAATCTGAGGAAAAAAAATCTGCTTTGGTAGATAATACGAGAGAATCTTAGAAAATATAAGATTTTAAGATTAAACAGCCCTCCTCCCAGCTCTCTCTACTGGTTTAGCCTGTTGAATGGATGTGCTGTCTCCCTCACCACTTGGTTCTCAGCGTGGCATTGTGTGGGAGTCTGCAATTTGATATGCTGACCACTGACTCACAAATATACGGTGTTGATTTGTTTGTGTTTGTTGCCTTGTTTGATTCACAAGATCCTGATGTAAATCCTATGAATTCCACACTTACGGGGGGAATAATGTTAATGCAAAAGACAGATTTGGCCAGTATGAGTTGAAGACGCTGGAGATAAGCCCTGCATTTACTGAGTATAGGTACTAACAAAGCGTACTGTATTGGTGTCCATTTTCCCAGCACATACCATTGGGGCAGTCATATGGTATCTCTAATTCCAATTCAGTGCAGGTCTACCAGAGCAGGGTTTGACTAATTGTGTACATATTCATTCAAAGAATGGCATTCCCTAAAACTGTCTATGGAAAATGTTTTAATCACCCTATCAAGTTTATATTATTGGCAATTCATTTAGAGAAAGGAAATACCATGTACAAAATATATTGGGTGAAGTTTTCTGGCTAGTGTTTTTCAGGAAGTAAATTCTGGCCTTTAAAGTCTGTGACTCCACGAAGATGGAATGATTCTTACATGACAACACACATGTGTTCTTAAAATCATCACAAAGGCCTGGCTTTTATATTTACAGTTTCCTGAGAACTTGTTGTTCAGTAGTGGGATCTCTGCAGATAACCTTAAAGTGAATACAACTCAATTTTACTTCAGGGCTTATCAGATAGATTTTAAGGAAATTTCTGCTTCATATCATGCACAGCTTCCACTCACGGGATCTTGCAGGATTCGCAACAGGGCTTTGGAATTTTTAAAAGAAAGATAAAACAAACAAGTAACAGCAACAACAAATCCCAGCATTTCTTCCGTAATGAAATATTGCCTGTAAATCTAAAACTGTGTTACTTCTGACTCCATAGCAAAGACCTGAACCTCTGGAATATTTTTATTTTTGGGATGAAGGTTCTGACCCCTTGAGTTCCTGAGGTTTTTAAGGAATGCAAAGCTTTACCACACTGTGTAGAAGCTGAGAGTAGTCGATGACTTTCAGAAAGTATCTTGCAGTTCAAACTATTGAGCTCAAAGGAAAAAGCAAAATGTGGCTGCATTGAAGAGATGAAGGCAAGATGGTAGCGTGGGTTTCTAACATGCTGAGTTTCATCTGGAAGTTTAAGTTAACTCTGACTTGGTTCATTTTTTTAACTTTCTATGTCTTATGTGTGTGTGGTTCCGCAGTTTTCTTGTAAGCTACAGCATTCTTGCTACCTTTCTTTGGCATCCTCCCCAGGCCACTAGGAAAAACTTCACATGGGTTAAGAAATCACTTTTGTTGTTTTGCAGGGGTATGGTTTTCATCGGTGGATATTGAATTCTTCAATCCAATAGTCATCTCGGAGAACTCTTGTCAAGATGGGAACTCAGGTTCAGATGTTTTTTGAAAAATATGACAACTGCCGCAAAGAAAAGCAGCATGCTCTACCACAACAGCAATGTGAGTTGATAACTGTCACTGAGGGACATATTAGTTCTTCATATAGGACCATCATATAGGACAATTATTAAAGTAAGGTATCCTTTAACGTAAGTTTTGGAAGACTGAAATGGCAGCAGCAACAGACAGTACAGAGTTACTCTGTGCAAACCTGGGATCTGCCATATACTTACAGCAGCCAGGTCAGTGGAAACAGCTTTGACCTTTGGGATGCACAGACATCTCTAATAAAATATTTACAACAGCCTTAAGCACTGAAGCACTATATGGCATTCTGCCATTTTATTTTGATTGTGACTTTCTTCCGTGCTGATGCTAGCTAGACATTTTTCTGGAGAGAATAGCAATTTTGTTATTGCACATTTCACTCTTGTACAGTATGTCACTTGTTCCAACGATTTTGCTCAGGCCATTTTTTTTTCCTTTCCTCCACAAATGAAAGAGCAGATTTTTTCCACATTGTAAGAAATCTTCAAGGTGGTCCCTCGGTGGCACGTGGATCTCTCAGCTACCCCTTCCACCCAGTCCCAATAAGAATGAAATGCAGAACATGAATCAAGAAACACTGAGAGGAGGCAGAGCACATTCTGCTACACTATTGCAAACTACTGAAGAAACAAGCTGAATCCCTGTTCCATCTATTCGTCTGCCTGGAGAAGGCATATTTTGCCAAGCCAACTGCATAAAGATAATAAGCTCTGGAACTTGGCAGTAAAATATTCGGAGCTTCAAATATATTCATGAGATTATGATCAGGGAAGGCATCTATATTGCTGAAGTCCCCTTTTCCTAACTGTTTATGCTCCATTAACATCCTATGCTTTTCCCTTCCAAAATCCTTTCATTTTCATGAAAATGTCCAGTCTGGGACAAATCCATTGAAAAAAAAAAAAAGCTTAATCGTGAATTTCATCATTTTTATGGTGAGATCTATGCTTGTTGATAGAAATGCTGAAATTTCACTCTGGAGTAAAGGCCTGAATTCTGGCAAGTATAACGTTTTTGTCTGTTAGCACTGATGAGGCTGAACTTGGCAGTCTTGCAGAGCTCAAACTCAACACGTGAGCTTATTCTGGCATGTATGGAGGTGAGAGACTGAATCTTTGCAGGCTACATTTCCTGTTTTAACTGTGAGAAAAGGGAAGGGAAGGGGAGGGAAGAGAAGGGAAGATTCATTCATATTCATATGGAATAGCACTTGCCCCAGGACCCATGAAGTGCTGCTTTGGCGCTGGGACAGTGTGGATAATCAGAAGATGAGGATCCTGAAACAAAACAGAAAGAGAAAATGATGGTGCAGACAGCACCAGAATTGGCCAAGAGGGCTTGTTGAATTTGCCTCTACTGGTTGGTCATCCAAAATTAATGTGACTGGGAATGATAAGTAATAACTGGCGTTTGAGTGCTTCCAGAATCTCTGTGGAAGGCTGTGTGTCTGAGGCTGATGGGAAGGAAGGTGACCTCGGTGGTGCACTCATACAGATACCACCCAGCACACTGCATTTTGCTTGCTTTTGCAGCTGTTTCTGCCGTCTGACCTCTCTTCTTCCCTCTCATACAAAATTAAGTGTATGCTGTAGCTAATACCTTTTGCATATTAGCAGGCAAAATCTGACAAGGAGCACAAATTCTTACCATGTCAGAGGGTTGTGTTGTAACTTTGTGGTCAAAAGCCGCAGACGTGTATACCAGAGTGAAGCTAAATCAGAAATGCATGTGATGTTTTTAAATACTCTCTTTCCTTTGATCTTGTTTGTCACACCTCATCATATCTAAATACAACTTTGTTTTTTCACCTTTTCCACAGAATCTTGGTTGTTAAAGGATGAATTGAAATTTAAGAACAGAAGAACTTAAGAAATCTCTTGTGGAGCTGATACGTGTATCTCTAGCACAATATTCTGTCTGCAGCAGTGGCAATAGGTGCTGCAGCAGTGGCAATAGGAGCTGTTGTGGAGAACATGGGAGCCTGGTTGCTTCCTGAAGTCTACTGACTGACACTCTCTCAGCATACATGTCTGCTGTGACAAAGATCATATGCTCCTGCTTCAGCCTTTTAATATCCATGCCTGAGGGCACCTATTCAAATGTGCTGATCCTGCCTGCCTCCCTCAGTCACCTGTGGTGGACCTCAGTGTGCAGAGGTTCACTACATTAGTGGGAAGAGGTACTGCTCTTACTTCTCACACCTCCATTGTGCTGTGGGAACTCATACCAGGTTTTGTATCATGGGGCTAGTCCGCCACCTCCACAGTTTTGAAACTTTTATCAAGCACTTCTCTCTTCTCCAAACTGGAAAAATCCCATTTTACCTTTGAAAAAAAATAACAACAAAATGCAAACACAAAGAAAACACCGAACCCCAAACCCAGCGCAAGCTCCCTAACAAAAAGCAATAACAAGTATCTTTTATGCCTGTTCTAAGTGGCACTTATCTCACAGTGGTTTTACAAATGTGCAATTTCTTTGATTTCCTGTAACAACTGCTGGTTTTCTCTTGTCTAAAAGAGAGAATATTCAGAGCTGTTATTTTCACTAAGATAATTAACAAAATAGTTATATCTGTAATTCAACAGCAATTTTAATATCTTCTAGAAATATACAGTATCTCTTCGGGCATTCTCTTCATTTCATCCTAAAAAGTTAATAGTGTCATGTTACATTAGGAAAAATATAGTGCAATTATTGACAAAGACTTCATAAGAGAAGATGATAACTGTAATACCTGGGGGAAATTTTTGTTTCTCTAAGCACAGAGACATAAGACAATAAAATCAATGTGATATTCATTGGAACAAAATAGAAGAATTTTTTACAACACAGTCTGATCCTCATCAGAGTTTTCTTCCCTTTGTTTAAGATGGAAGTATGCTTAGGGGAAAAGCTGGATAAGATACTGGCTCTGGCCAAAATGTGTGTAAAAAAAGACTTCTAATCAGCTACAGATTTCCTACTTCATTCCCTGGAGCTGAGTAGGGGATTATACATTGAGCCTGTTGTGTCCCTATTGCTTTATGAAGAAGAATCTTTCCCCTTAGTTGCAGTGTTGCTTTCCAACACTGGTATGTATGAGTTATGTATGGGAAGGGTGGAAGTACAAATGCTTTTGCCGCTCTTACCAAATGTTAGGGGGAGAGTTGCCTCTTGGACTGATTCAGCATTTAACATCTTCACAGTTAAGTAATCCTCAGAAAAGCTTGCGAAGGAGGGAGTTAAGTTTTGCAATACTTTGCAGATGGAGAAACTCAGGACATAGGCAATCAAGGAAATTACTGCAGAGTAAGCTTGGCTGTAAATTACACCATGCCCTATTACTTGATAATTTCTGGACATCAGGCAAAAATTTTGAAGATACTTAGCTGCACAATTCATCAGGATCTTCAGCCTCACTTTAGCAAAGGTTGTATTTTACACACCTTCCAGTTTGTAATTTCAGTAAGAGCTAGGTACTCAGCTCTTTTTAAAATTATAATACAGCTTGCTTGTGCACCATTGTACATATTATTGATTTCTCTTCAGCATATTTAACAATAAAATTCCTTCATGTCCAGTGTATGGCTTGTCAGAAGATTTAAAAAGCTGTGCCAGGGGCAGGAGTAGAATAGAGAATTTAGTGTCTAGTCCATTCTCCATGCAATCACCTACTGCATGTATTGCACCTATGTTAGGTTGCATAAATATTATTAGTCACCAATTACAATACAATAGGTGAAGGAAAGTGTCATGAATGTTTATGGCACATGACAGGTTATCTTTTAACTTAATGTCTTATGAAACAACAGGGCAGTTATATCTCTCATTTCATTCTTTGCATTAGTCATTAATTGAACAGACAACTAGATCACTGCAGGAACATTAATGGTTTGACTCTTAACTGCCTTTTCCAGAAAGCAGGCATATTCCTGCTCTTTTTCCCTGTATTTTGCACATAAAAAAGCTATTTTTCTTAACTACTGTTTAGTGGAGGGAGTCTCATTTTTCATTTTTCAGAAAGGTACTCCTTTAAAAATTACCCTTTTAAGCAGTCTTCTCTCTATTGGCCCATTTGAAGCCATTTGCGGCAATGGATTCTTTTCTGCGATAGATGAATGTTTGTGGCTGTTCCCCTCCACCCCTTTTCCCAACAGCTACTCAAGACAGTAGCTAAATAGTTATTAACTATTCATGAGTTACTCATATGACCTACTTCTAATCTTTATGTCTTGTATCAGGCAAGGCATCAACAAGGAGAGGAAAGGGGTTGCAGTGAGCAGTTCCCGCTCCATTGCTAATTGCAATGCTCCTTGTAGTTGATTCCATGTTTTTATTTCAAGCCCACCTCGCCATCACACCTAATTGAAAGAGCCATGTGTTAGGCCACATGTTTCAAAGATGGACATTAAATGCAGGAGAACTTAAAATGAATAATTAACCATTTAAAGGGAAAGGGAAACAGGAGAGAAAAGGTGCTTACTGGAAAAATTCAGGAGCCAGGTACTAACACAGTCTGGAGCTCTTAGAGTAATAACTAAACAGCATTGTCATTGTGAAATTACTTTTATTTGACGATTTTATTTCTTCTCCAACTTGGAATCATGTTGGGGATTATCATCCATTCATTCATTTTCCCTTTGAAAGCTGCCATTTTTTGGGGTGAATTAGAAATCAAACAAGAGCAAGATCTGAACTTCTGACCTTTTGATGGTAGCATGCCAGTCAGGCTTTTCTGCTTCCACTTTATCCCTCAGACTAGTTGGCAATCTTTCTTTTTTTTTTTTTTTTTTTTTTTAATTAACCAGTCTTTCAAAAGATGAGCTTGCAGAAGAAAACTGTTGCCATAATGGCATTTTAAAAATACTACGGGCAATTGCTGATATGACAGTACTTCTTTTCCTTCTCCTTCCCAGATAGGCAGAAATTTGTCACTTTTTTTGCCTAAAAGTTTCCTATCACATGATGCTGACACACATCATTTGGTTTGGGTTGTTTTGGGGTGTGTTGGTTTTTTTTGGGTGTGTTTTGTTTTTGTGAAGAACATGCTGAACCTGTAATTTTTAACCCATCTCCTATTCTGAAATAAAAATAAAAGCAAATGACCATCTGCAGTTGTTACTCTTCCTATAATATCTGGGTTGCTCATATTTTCTCATTACAGGAATTTAAGTCCAAGGATGCTGCCACTGAAATAGTAAATGTCCCTGCATCTGCAGCAGTGCTGATTTTCCCTCCCAAAATACTCTAACCCATCATGCTGACTTATGAGACGAGTCTTCTGTGTGGTGGAAAAAGCTACGTTTCAAATGTTTTAGGGTGAGGAAGGAAATGAAAAGAGATATTCTACTTTCACTACAAGTGACCCAATAACTAGGCTATTGCCCAAGCCATAAACACTTTTTTTCTGTAGCAGTCACTTTCAGAAAGCATGAGCACTTCTCAGTCTGGCACCATGCTGCAGGAGATCCTATGCCATGGGTCTTCTCATAGAAGAGCACACGTAATGGTGTGGTTACTTAACACCTGTCAGGAGGAAGTAATTCAGATGCAGTCTTTTCTAGGGTTTCCTGTTGGTTTCCTTAGTATATAAGCTTTCACATGTGCAAATCTTCTCCATCTTTCTAGAGCGATCTACAGGCTTTAAATCACCATGATAAGGTCCTTCACTTTTACAGTCCTTGACAACTAGCTAAACATTGTAGATTTTTTTTTTTTCATTTGGCTTGGTTTCCTAAGTGCTGTTATCAAAACAAACCTATTGTATGTAATTTAGGCAGCTAAATGTTGCTTCAATTTAGTGATATCATAAACATTCTGCTTTACAAAATACCAGAATTCATATTTTCTGTAATTTGGGCTCCTGTAAGGTATCTCAAATGGGGTTCTTCAGTTATATCCTAAAAAACAGCCACCAGTAGTTATTAAAACCTAAGCAATGAACTTCAGGCATTTATTAGGGAGCAATGTAAATTAGTTGCCTGTTGGATTCACTGTTACTATAATAATCACAAATATGAACGAAGATTTTCAGTGTTAAACTGACCAAGCTAGAAAGCTGGCCACATAAGGATAGTGTGAGTTTGCTTCTGCCTCCTCCTGTGGGCAATATGTACATCACTCAGCATGTACTGACTAGAGGTAGTTACTAATTTGTGAACATCAATTTGATAAAGTCAATTTTCCAGTTTTCTTCTTCATAAACTGTCAATAATGAAAAAGTGAAATCCTTCTATTGATTTGTCAAAATGCCTTGGTATTTCCTCAGAGATTCCCTTTTGGTCTGTATTTCTTTCATGCTAGGCTTATCATTCACTTCCTACCATCCAAAAAATAAGATACATTGTTAGACTTACTCACACAGAACTATTTCTTTCTTTTGTCAGATATTTCATGTGCATAACATCTGACACAGGAATCCTGAAAACAGAACTAAACTTAATCTATTTTCTCCAGTTCCATTTTGAAAGGTCAGGGATCAGGGAAGAGGCATTATCATGTATATTTCCCACTGTTTAGTTTTAAAGTTTACATAGATAGAAACAACAACAATACAGTTTAATTGTGCAAACAGATAAAAAAAAAATCAAATGAGCTGTCTGGCCAAATTTAATTAAGTCCCTAGTTTCAGTAGTGCTTTAAAAAAAACGTGTGAGCTTAGCATTCCTTTTTTGCAGATAGCTTGTTTGCTAGACTTGCCTTGGAAAGTGGGCAAAAAAACCCCTGTGTGGATGAATATGAAGCAAATGCATTAAAACAACTGGAACAGCTCTCTGTGGAAAATGCATTGCTCAGCAATAAGGATAATTCATTAATATTTCCAAGCTAGGAAGAGTTGGAGAAGAACCCACTTGGAAGAAAACCAAGTTAGAATACGCCCAATTACTGGGCCTTAAATGCTTCCAAGATTTTTTAGAAGGTTGCGTTAGTTCATGCCGATGAGTTTTCCCTTTTGGCATCCCAGCCCTTCCCGGGCATACCAACAGTGCATATGCAACAGCCTAACCTTATCAGTGGAGGGCACCCGTCCAGCCTTCTCCTGGCAGCTCTGTTTCTCAATTGCCTTCACTACTTATTATTTGCCCAAGAGATACTGTGCATGGAGGCGTCGGTAATGTTCATGCCTCTATTTGAATTCACTTTGAAATAAAGCTGTCCAGTAATCTACAGGCAAAAGAGAGGGATTAAGGACAATGGAATCATACTCCTTCATAAACACACTGTATTTAGTTTTAACTTAGAGCACAAAAGTGAGGTAATATGCCATAGTGAGACATTTCGTTCCTATTACAGCATGTACAGCATGCAATAGGAATTTGATATCCAAACCAGACACACAAAATTTGGCTTGAAATATCACTGTCTTAAAATGTATAGCATTCTTTGTACAGTGAGATGAATCTAACTCTGAAGTGAGCAATAGTGTCATGGAGACACCAGCTCTGGCTGGTAAACATGAACCTGGTTTTATCACCAGACATTTGCACAGACAGATTAGAGCCAGATGACCAGTAATACTGTGCGTATTTAAAGGACAGTTTCTCAAACATAGTTGTCAGAGATATGCCTATTGCCCTTTACTGATAGGATGGCTGTCCACTCTGCCTCCACCGGTTTAGTCTTATGTAAGCCATCTACACCCAGGGAAATTATGTGAATGGGTAAAAAAGAATAAGGAATCAAGTCCTTTAACTGGACTTTTACTTTGATGTATTTAAGTATTTCATCTATTTATCTATCTATCTATCTATCCCATCACAATAAACATATTCTCTAAGATCTACCTATTTGACAAAGTCCTTTATTGATCCAATAGTTTTGGGCAGGTCTCATTTATTATCATTGTTTCAAATGACTTTTTGATGCTGTTAAAATCAAAATGCCTCTCTTGTTAGTCTCTCACTATTTAAGTAAAGAAATCTCTCCTACAGTGACATTTACAGTGGACACCTTACTGCCACCACACATTTCATATAACAAATACCTAACTTATTTTCTCAAGCCTCCTAATCCTCCCCTTTTTCTTTTCTCTTTGTCATCAATAATCCTGCAAGATGTTAAATGCCAGTGTTCTCTGTCATCTCTTCTTGTTTGTTGCATTTAAACACAAGGACTTTCCAACACAAGCCTCTTCAGACCATTAAAAGCATGTCAGTTTTATGTAGTGGAAAGTACTTTGATTTGCATTTCACTTCAGCTAAACATGTAATTATAAGCAAATAACTTATACAAACTACAATTGTAGATTGAAAATTTTCCATCTGAATGTACACACTTATTTTAGGGAAATTTTGGAAAGACAGGGTCATTAGCATGGTCAGAATTAAATTCATGTTCAAATTTGAATGAATATTAATGGAAAAGTTTCCATTGTTCTGTCTAGTGTAACACTCAGCAGAGTTATTTTTTTTGCAACCATTACCCCATAGAATGTGATGGCCTAAATGTTTTTGGAAAGGTAGAACAAATGGACTCAAATTTCTGTTTAAATCTGATCCGGTTCCTGCCAAGGATCCTCTGTGGGAGAGTCTCTTGTTCCTGCTCCCTGTGGCCAATGTTTTCCCACTATGATTCCTTGTTTGGTCAAGGATTAGCAAGGGAAAGGCATAAGCTTGTGCAGAATGTCTCAGCTCTCTTTGGTAAATTTTGCAATTTTTCTTCTAAAATCAGAAGACAATTCAGATTGGAAGTATATTCAGGAGGTATCTAGTCCAATGTCCTGCCCAGGTAGGGACAGTTGTGAAGTCAGACCAGCTTGTTCACAGCCTTATTGAGGGAGGGCTGCAAAATCTCGAAGGATGGAGATGCACTGCCTCTCTGGGAAGCCTGTTCCTCCCCTAAGTATCTGCACGGTGATCTTTTTCCTTGTATCCACTACAAACCTCTGCTGTTTCAGTTTATGCCCATGTCTCTCTTGCATGCACTTCTATAAAACCCCTGCCAAGTAATGCTGTGTACTGTGCAGTCTACCTAAAATTGTGTAGATTTTGATAGCAGAAAGTTCTCTCTGGAAAAAGAATTAAATGTCACATTCTTATGAGACTGACTTATCATCTGAATTTGGAAAGGAAGGAGAGTAAGACTGAGGACTCAATAAGTGAAGATGGCTCTCCAGGGAAATGAGGAGACCAAGGGGATGAATTTATATGGGATATATTTGTGGAAGTGGGATATCTCAGAAAAAAAGAGGATGCTTTTCTTATTCTACCTACAGGCCAATGTGTCCATCAATAGATTATTGTATCCACTTCTGATGTGCACTAGAATAATTTTAAAATAGAGTTGGAGAGGGTTTGGAAAAGAAAATAGAATAATTCAAATACTGGAAATAGACTTCAAAATGGATAAATAGATCATATCTATGTATTAGAATAAGCAAAATGTTTATGGCTTTATTATGATTTATAAGTGTGTTCATAAAGGAAATATGTCAAGATAAACAATCACTAAAAGGTAAAATGATGAAAATTTCCCAGAAATTGGAAATTGCCCCATTTTCAGAGTTTTTTTTTTTTTTAATTCTGAGGTGATTTTTTTTGATATATCAGTGCAAAATCTGAATTCCCTTCTAAAAAATTTTCATTATGTTGAAAAATAAATTAACATATTATGCTAGACATTCAATTTAGATTCACTTTTGATGCAGTATGTTCTTCCTACTATCAGAATTTTGTCTTGCTCAAAGGTGACTTCTCGTCTCATTTTTTGTTTCTTGTCCTGGGAGCTGTTCCTCTTTTTTCTTTCTTTTTGGTAGAGGAAGTACACTACAAGGTCAGACCACATCTTGTTAATAACCTCAGCTAAGGAGCTGTGATTGGACAGACTTGAAGCCATAATCAGTTTTGAGATGGCATGCAAGAACAAGGAAACTCTCTGCTTGGAGGCATGGTTTCACAGGTGACGAGTTCTAGCCATACAGGAAATTTAAGCAGTATGGCTCTCTAATGTGTCTTCTAAGCAGCTAAGGCTACAAAGGACATAAAAGATCTGTCCTCCTTTGATTTCTCAGAGACTGCCAAATGCAGCCCAAAGTCACAGGTAATGTTCCTCAAGGGTGCATAGACTCCTAACAGTCCTTGATTTCAATGAGGTAAAAGCAACAAAATATTGCAGAAGGTATAATCCCAGTCCTTTTAAAGATAATGAATCGCTGAAGTTTGGGTTTCTGAGGGTACTGTATAAAGGTTAGGTATTTAACAGTCCTGCAAACTTCCTGCAGAGTTAATGGGAACAGATCAATACGACCGGAAGGTGCTTCATACCAATTCTATGATTACTGTTTTAAATAGCATGAAGAACTTTCCTTCTGCAAGGCCTCCATCCTCTGCGGAAGGGGCTTGGACAAATACTTTGGATCAAGCTTCTAGCACTGATGTAGACTCTGTCTCAGTCTGAGCTGTATGCCACTGTGAAAAAGTGGCGTAGGAGCAAGATCAAGCAATGATTTATTGTCACAGAGGAGTTCTCTGCAATTCATTACAGGTAGATCCTTACAGAGTATAGTACACCCCTGAAGGTGGTCAGAAAATTCGGAATGGGGTCTGACAAGGAGTAAGTAAGCATTGCTGCCTTACCTTCATCCTTTGCTCTACATGCAACAGACATTGTTCCACCTCCTGTAACACAGGAAAAAGCCAGACACATGAAAGTTAAAAAATACCTACATATATATGTGTACATGTATACATATGCGTATGCAAGTATATACATATCTTCTAATAAAGTATTCCATCCCAGTGAACACATTTTGTATGACTGGGGAATGCACAGAGATATAGGTAATACATGTGAAATAAAACCAACAGGTAATCACATAGAAATATATCCATTAAGACATAATTTCAGGGGAAACTCATCTCATTTCAGCTTTCAAATCTGTGACTCAGACTGCAATTATAGTAAAGGACTATAATGGTGTCGTG
>NW_010231439.1:0-36091 GCF_000690775.1 Eurypyga helias | reverse complement strand
GCGCGTCGCAGCTTCGGAACGAGCAAGAGCAGCGTTTCCGTAAGGTTCAGTCGCGCCGCTCCCCTGGGCGGTGGTACACGTTAAAAGGCGTTGCTGGTAACCGCAGCTTGTGCTCGCCTGCAACAGAAAGAACCACAAAGTACCCGTGTTAAGTTTCCTGAATGAAAGAGCCTTTCAGTGCTCACGTTTTTGGTTAGGTCAATAATTTGGTGTTGACTTTGGCGTTTCTTTTAAATGGAAGATAATAGCTTCAGCTCCTTGCTCTTAATTGAGTCTCTTTCAAAATGATGGTAAGTGGGCCATGCGTATCCCAAAAGTCACCTGGAGAGAGATGATTATGTATGATCTCAGTGTCTGCTTTGTAGCATCCCTGAACTGTCCTGGCAGAAAGACTACCAGAATGTTTTATTTCAGACTCAAAATGACCCTCATGTTTTATTTCAAGCTTGCGTTTCTAATTCACATTGGAAAAAGACTTTGTATTCTGCAGTGCAAACCATCACCCTTCCAGGAGTCAAGCGGTAATTGCCCTTGCTGGCATTTCAGTATCTGGAGATAGGTGATGGAGAGGTCTGCACAAAAAGCTATTGGTCTCTTTGTCTTTTCTAATGAAAGTTGAACTGAAAAGAGCTCCTGGCAGAGGGGCTGCGTGGACTAGGAGAAAATACTGGCATTCTACTAGTTATCAGGATAACTAATAGTGATTACAACTAGATTCTTAATTAAAAACCCTCTTCAGCCTGCTTATTGGTCTAATCACATGTACCTCAACATTTAAATCCTGGGAATTTGTGCTCATTCTTCATGGAATGAAGAACTGTGTGATACGTAAATCTCCAATGTAGTTTTAAATCCTTCAGTCTGTGCCTGTGTGGCAGTTTGTCAAATATTTTTTGTGGAAGCCTCCAAATGGTAAAAGTTACAGGGATTACCAATGCTAGTGATGTTTACCCTCTTTTTTTTTTTTTTTACTTTCTGTAAAAATGGGAGAATGTGACACCGTTGCACAAAAAAACCCAAAAAAGCCTTCAGTCTACTGCATGAGAGGTCAAGTGTGGGGTTGAGTAAGCTGTGATACTAGTGAATGTATTCCTTTACTATTGCAAATTCCTTCATCTCGGTCCTTGCTTTGTCATGTTCTTCTGAATTTGAGGAAGGGAAAACATATTTTTAAGGTGAAGTGTTTTGTGTTGCATGCCCTTTGGCAACATTGAAATAATGTTTTCTTTCTGTTTGTTTAGCTCTTAAGGAGAAGGAGTATCTCTAGCCGTGAAAGAGAAAGCTAGAATGCCTCCTAGCTGTGCGCTTGTGATCTGTCACCTGTGGGCAAGGACACTGTACATAAATAATCCATAGAAATAGTAGGCTATTTGGGGGTAAGTGGGGGAAGGGGGCAGGGAGGGATGTGGCTGTGAGGATAAGGCAGTGGTGGCTAACAGCAACCAAGGAGTAACACAAGACATAAATATTATTGGACCTTGAAGTGGTCCATGTGTCTTCTGTATTCGGACTGACTTCCCCAAGGACAGTTTTGTTCTTAACCTCAGTTAAGTCATGCGCTGACAACTCTGCATGTACTTTTTCTAAGGGATTACCCTAAAACAGGACCGTGTTTTTCTAAGCTTTTACTCTCGTTAAATGTCAGGTGCATCTGCCTTGGGAGAAGATAATTGTTCCAGTGAAGGATCTTGCCGTTTTACCAGCTGATGTATGGCAGTCTTTGTTATCAAAGAATGATTAATGTAGGTACAGTGTCTTGTTAAGTAAAAAGTTTTTTAGGCAGCTGCATTATGGCTAATTGACAATAGCTTTCCCTGTGGTTTCGCAATTGAAGAAGTAACTATATGAGAAAAATCTTTTAACTTTGTGATTAGATTTGTTTGTTTTGCTACCTTAGCAAATGCTATAGGATGTAGTGGTTCTGGGAATAAGTTGCTGATGGCATGTGTTCTGGACAGGGAACTCCCCACCTCCTTCCGAGTGCTTACAGCCAGCTTCCAGTAAAGTTCTAATGGCTCCAAGCTATTGAAATTACTTTGCATCTAAATTGAAATCTATTTTAAGTGAACAAGGTAGTTTGGTAGGCTAGTGACAGCGTTCTTGTGAACTTATTACGGCCTGCCCACATCACATACGCAATTATGGGACAACTGTTTTAAGTGTCCTTCCTACATTATGAAAAATTGATGCAAGGAACCAAGAAAATAGAATGGTTGGTATAATTACTGTACATCCACTGAATGTTCTGCAAAATGTTTTACATTTTATAAATTACTAAGTAGGTAAGAAGTAGATATATGTAACTAGTCTGCTGCAGTACTTAAAATCAGCTCTCAGGGTAGTTCTAAAATCTTATTGGTAAGTCTTCCTGTCTGCAGAATCTGAAGTCATTGATATTCTTTGTGGATGTGAGGAACTTGGAGTCACTTTAACTATAGCAAATGTGCCTTGCAGGCAGACCAGGGAGTTACTGAATCCTATTTTGCTTCTCGTCATGTTTTCTTAACCATCGTGAGTCAGAGTGAGCACCTACCAACTGAGGATTTGTCACCGGGGCACAGCTGCTTGTCGAATTTGAGCAACCTGGTCTAGTGGAAGGTGTCCCTGCCCATGGCAGGGGGGTTGGAACTAGGTGATCTTTAAGCTTCCTTCCAACCCAAACCATTCTATGATGCTTTTTGGTAGATGTGTAACCCACAACCACCAAGTTAGGCTTATACTCCGAGTCTCAGGAGCTCTACACAGCAGAAAAAAAAAAATCTCCAATTACTACAGAGAAAAAACAAACAAAACAACAAAAACCCAGTACTGAACTTACGGAACATGTTGGAAAGAAATGTGGTATAGGCTAAGTAACGCTGCCTTAGAATGACCCAATGAGAGAATTGATTGCCTTTGCCTAGAAGGGTGGCTTAGTCTTTACTACTAGTGTTTTGTTTAGGATTAATTTTATGTCTGTCAAAATTCCCAGCACCTTTGGGGCAATAGATTGGTAACCCTGAAGTGTCCAGGCTGTGCATAGAGGGGGAGAATGGAGAAAGAGGTGAGTAGGAGAGGTTAGACAACGTTGAGAGGAGATGTAATGGAAAAGACAGTTACTATAGAGAATTCAAAATAAGCTACGCTGCAATCAGTTTATAATGCTAATATGGAGAGGAGCCAAGAATGCAAAGAAGGTAGCACAAACAAGAGGTATAAAGAGAGTTGGTTGCGTAGTAACTCTGCAATTGTTACTTTACTGGAATTGATGGTGCTTATTTTGTGATATTGGCTCCTTAGTTCAGGCAATTACAATGTACATTGAATTCCTGTCAGTACAGTTCATTTAATGTATTGTGTATTTCTCTGGAACAGTAAGTTTATTACATCATTTGGTGCAAGGGTGTGGGAATGTCTGGTGACACAAGGTTGCACTAAAAAATGGCATGTAAACGCACTGTATGACCAAACTAGTATTTCTGCAAATTATGGGGAATGTGATTTTGCCAAGGAGACTTGTGCTTAGTAGGTAGCAGGGATCAGCCATGCATTCAGATTTTGGTACCTGTTTCATTTTACCCTCTGAACTGGTAACTTAATACCCTTCTGCATCACTGTTAGACTTGATCTTTAATTCTGATCCTTGTCTCCAGCAGTCTGAGAATGCTTATGTATGTAACACCCATATATAGGCAGGCAGAAATGTTTCCGTCAACATTAAACAGGGTGCAGTAAACATGGATGTCTTCCAGGCATGAAACTTCTGGGAAGAATGTTAAAAGCCAGCTATGCGTGGTACAGTCCTCCTCTTGGCTAGTACTCCCATTCAGGCCCCTCAGTGTGGAGTAAAGCTAATCTCCTGTTTCCAGGCTGTACTAGTTTGGTTCTGTAGGTGTATCTCTGCTATTTCCTGAAAGGGCTTTGAGTATGGAAGTAGTTAATTCCAGCAACACTTTTCCCCAGTGGGATTGATTTCAGACCTCAGCTTAACAGAAACCGTACAGACAGGAGAACAACGTTGATGTGACAGACCTCCGCAGGTATGCTGTACGAGACAAAACCTGCCCTTGGCTCCTGGGGTCACCCCATGCAAGATGTAGGACCCAAAGGTCCTACTCAAAACAAGGCTGGTAGAAGCTCATCCCTAATCATCTGTCACTGTTAGAGATCAAAGTAAGCAAAATCGGATACTGAATTAGTGATTATTGAGTGGAAGAGCTGCCACTAAATTACAAAGTTTTTACACACTTAACTCCCGAAATTAACTCCACCTTTGTAGTAACATGCAAATAAAGCCTCATTCCAATCCTCAGAGCTCTTATATTTTAAGAAATAACGCTTTAAATCGCATACTCTTAACTTGTTGCTCTAAGGGCAAAATTTATACTTAACAATTCCCAAATTAAGAGTTTATTGCAATACTTTAGTGACTGGTTCAATATAGTCATGACTGATACCTCTGTACACCTTAATGCAGATTGAATTCTGGGTTGTTTTTTTTTACCAGTTGTCACTGATTTGAAAATTAATGAGTTTTACATTGATATAAAGTCGGTGTCGCGGCACTGGTCTGTACAAGTACGATTTGTTAAAGCATCTTTCCTTCATGCTTCAGGTTGTGTATTTTTTGTCTGCTGTTGATCAGGCATGATGACCAGGCCATTCATAGGCACTGGAAGTAAGGTATATAATAAAACAGGAAAACTTAACCTAGAAAGAAAACACTGCACTCTGGGCTCCTTCTCTACGAAGTCCAGTATTATCATTCAGAATTTAAGGAGCCAGATGCATTAGGCTAAATAACAGAAACTGCTATCTCTTAAGCAAATTCACTGTGTAAAATGTTATGTGGTTAGTGTTGCAAGGATGAAAGATGGCTGCATGAACTTTTCATCATGACATTCAGTGTGGTTCACACCATGTTGGAGTATCCCAGTGGGAAGATACCCACTCTGACTTAAAATGTTAGTACTATAGCTTAAAATGTTAGTACTTGGTTGTTTAATCCTATTTAATGAAGATTGTGATAAGAACAATAATGAGCAATTAAGACTGGTCAAGAACAATAAAGCTGCTAGCATGAATTATTTTAGAGTTGCATCAGTAGTCATTTTAGTGTGTATTGTAACATAAGGACTGTTTTTAGAACAATTAATTAAAACGCATACAGGTGCATTTGCTCAGAAATATGAAAAAGGGAAAAGCACTTGGCAGACTTCACCCAAGTGCAGTGTTCTTTCTGGGAGGAGCTTGTCTCAGCTGTGGTTGTCTAACAACAGTTGAGCAGGAGCTCTTGCTGCCTTTTGGACTTAGAGGGGTTAAATTCTAAATCTGTGTCTCAGTCCTCCTTACGTCTTGTTTTGATAATAACTTCGATCTTAAGTCATGATCTCAACTTTTTACGCTTCTGCTGTTGCTGTGAGGGGAAAATTCACAGAGTTGTCGGGGTCGGAAGGGACCTCTAGAGATCATCTAGTCCAACCCCCCTGCCAGAGCAGGATCACCTGGAGCAGATCACACAGGAACAAGTCCAGGCAGCTTTGGAAAGTCTCCAGAGAAGGAGACTCCACCACCTCTCCGGGCAGCCTGTTCCAGGGCTCTGTCACCCTCACAGGGAAGAAGCAATATGTATTGGTTAAAAGGGAGTATTACATATCTTTTAATGTCTCTGTGCTTCGTTAAGGAATCCCACTGCAGGCATTGCCAGCTGGTGTTTCCTGTGTTCGGGGAAAGGGAGGTTATAATTTGTAGTTTGATGGTGTTCTTCAAGAGGTCAGTAGCTGATCCACAAAATATTTTAGGAAAGCCTGTTATGTGTACTCCCATGAAAATGGCTCTCTGTTAATCACTGACTTTGGGTGTGTATTTATTAGTTTTACTGATGGGCTTATAGTTACAATTAATACCCAAATCTAAGAAAGATTTTATAGTGCAACAGCTCATCAAAATGCTAGGATTTCTCAATTCCTCTTTGCCCAAGAGTGAGATACAAAATATTTGGGTTTGGAATAATTTATTTAGAATTTAGAAGGTCCTAATTTTTATTCTAAGAAACTTCTTTACTGTCCTCTGTCTTTGGAGTTTTTCATTGGCTCTTACTTGGAAAGTTGATCTCTTTAGGTAAATGGGTTTGGCACATGTTGAACTTTTCTACTAGAAGAGCATCGTTTTTTCTTAAATGAGGGTTAACCTCTGTTGTATTTTCTGTCTTGCAGAGGTTGAGCTTTATAGCTCTTGCAGTTAAAATGAGTAGAGGCATGAAATACTCTAACAAAAGCATTCTTCTTTTGTATGAGTTAGAGCTGAGACTGTGTATAATGTGCATAGTTTGTTTCTTCAGGCTGGTGTATTTTGAAGAGCATTGCAGAAGCAGACTAGTTCTAGTGATCTCAGGTGTAGTTTTGAAAAGTTGAAGAAAACCCTCTATTGCTTCAGGAGTAAAGTTTTATAATGTAATCTTTCTATCAGATTTTACTACAATTTTAGGAGGTAAGACTTTTACAGATACGGGGGAAAAAAATCTGTGAGGAGAAGCTTAGGCAGAAATAAACTTGTAGCCAAATTCTAGGATTTTTTTAAAAATATGAACAGTGAAATATAGTGTGATAGAATACAGAAATGGTCATAACTAACCCCATCAGGGTAGTGTAGTTATTCTTGGATTGCTAGTAGTTTGAAGGAGAGATTTTTCAGGAACATAATTTCTGTTTCTCAACAGACTAAGATATTTCATTGTCTGTAAACAACAGCGACTTTTTGAGACTTTATGCAGGACCAGACTCTGTATGTATTAAGGTAAAAGGACCCCTCAAGTAGAAAAAAAAAAAAACCCAGCCAACTCTGTAGAACTAGCTTCGATGTGGAGAACTGGTGCTATTGGAAGTACTGCAGCTGAGTTGAAAGCATCCAAGTGATCAGCTGGAAACAAAATGTTTTCGTAAGTCAGCAGTAGTGAAGGTTTTGTAGGTCAGAGGAAATACTACATTACACCATGCAGCACTGAAAAGGTATTAGGTCACATAACTTCTCGCTGGAATTTAAAATTTCATGTGTACAAAAAGCAATACAGCTTACACTTGGTAGTGTTTAGTGTTGCAACATCTGTAGAATTAAATCAATTAAATGTTGATAAGGGTGTCAGATTTCACCACGGACAGACTTCTGTAGTAGGTCTTCCCTGGGGAGCCTGACCTTTAAAATAAACTGGATTTGGTCTGTGACCTCCACTGGAATGCCTTTAGCTTTTTGCATTGCATGTCTGGTCAGAGGAAGAGACATGCTGGAGACACATCTAGTGATGAGCAATAGTATACTGTCCTTGACAGTGCCTTTTCCAAGGCTTCTTGCCTTTGGAGTGTGATTACAGAACTCATTTTTAGGTTATTTATCAGAAGTTTTTGATAGCTACTTCACTTGGTTACTGAGATAGTCCAAAATGAACATTATGCTTGCATCTGTGTTCAGAAATTGATCAACTATTTTCAAAAACATCGCTGTATAAACAACATTTTTTAGATGGCTTATTCTGTTAAAACTTACAAGAATGTAGGTGTGTAATTTCTAAGTCATTTAGCAGTTCTGCAGTGTTCTGAATTATGTGCATGACAAGCTGTAAGAATTCAAACAGGAACAAAGAGCAATTTTAAAAAGTTACTACTTTACAGTTCAGAACATTTAACTTGGAAATGTCTTCTGTGGTACTACAAGGAAAATTTGAATAGTATTTTAGGCAGGGCAAGATCAAAACCACCCTGCACTGGCACTTAATGTGGAAATTGATAAATTGACCTGATTATTAATAATTTTGTACTAAGGTCATGAACTGAATTCCAGCTATTTCTAGCTAATGCATGTTTTATGTCCATCATATGTGAAATAGCCATGAAACTCTACCACGTATCATGATTGGCAAGCATACATTGTGCTAAAAGACAATTAATTGCCCAATTCGGTCTTTTAAGCCTACAAGATCTGACCCTACCAATTTTTCAAGTCATAGATGTAATAGTTTTAGCATAAAGAGCATCTAAAAATGAGGAGGGATCAGATTAAGCAGTGTTTCAACCTCATGAATGCTGTAGTGCTATGCAACATCAGGCCTATAACTGCCTGTGTCCTTGAATCACCTACTCAAAAGGTTAATTACAAGCCTTTGTGTATTTGCAAACCAGCCTTATTCAGTGAGTCACCCAGATGAAATCCTCTTCCCCTGAATAAAACAAAAAAATGATTAGGATTTCAGGAGAAGCAATTTGCACTGAATAGAACGTAAACAGGAGGAGAAGTTACCAGAACAAAATATGGCTACAAAAGTAAGACTTTTATGATAATAGTACAAAGGAATACTTACTCGTTCGTAATTGGATGGTAAAACAGATGGTGAAGTCGTGAAATGAATGAATTAACCTACTTTGCCAAGTCAGATTTCACTAACGAAATTTATTTGCGACAGCTGGATGATTCCGTAGAGGAATAAAAGGAATTTTTTTGAAATGTGAAATCCGACCTGCTCCTGTTTTACTAGGTTCCGTTTGACTGGTGTGTTGATGCAGTCTGCGTGTGGGGAGAGAGAAGGCTTGCCTGCACTTGTGAAGAGGGGACAGAGAATTTGGTGGTACCTGCTGCTTGATGACTCTTGCTAGTCACAGGTGCTCGGTCCCGTGTCTTTGCACTGTTTGTGCTGCGGCCTCTGAGATAAAGGTGCTTGCTCCCTGCACCCTCCATTGCAAGAAGACAGTTAATAAGATGTGAAGGATAGTGTATTTTGGTATTCCTGCTCTGCTTTTGTTGAAACTTCAACCAGCTAGGCACTGACCACAAGAAAGCAAGCAGTGCCTGCCTCAAAAACTCTTTATTTGAAAGCTTAAACTTTTTCTATGTCAAGAATTTCATAGGAGTGTTATTCAAACAAAGCTTCTGTGTTCACTCTGTCTGTACTAATACCTCAAAAGAACTTAAGGGTGTTCCTGTGAGTTTTCGTCATAATACTATATGTTGGGCTAACGAGGCAAAGTAAGTTGTTTTGAGCAGGATAAACTCCCTGAGCTATCATCTTCTTTAAATTTCTTTAGTGAATGTTGAAGGGGAAGTGTACAGGAGCAAATAGGACAGTGATGTGGTTGAGATCTCTTGGAGTATGGTTGACAAAAAAAGCTGATTTTTATGGTACTGAATAAGCCATGAGCAACTTCTTGAACACAGAGCTCTCAAACTGCTTTTAAATGTGCTGTCCAGCTGTGGAACTGTCAACATCAGAAGGATATAGACTGGCTGGAGCGAGTCCAGAGGAGGCCATGAAGAAGATGCTCCGAGGGCTGGAGCCCCTCTGCTATGGGGACAGGCTGAGAGAGTTGGGCTTGTTCAGCCTGGAGAAGAGAAGGCTCCGGGGAGACCTTATAGCACCTTCCAGTGCCTGAAGGGGCTACAAGGAAGCTGGGGGGGACTTTTTACAAGGGCCTGTAGTGACAGGACAAGGGGTAACGGGTTTAAATTGCAAGTGGGGAGGTTTAGATTAGATATCAGGAAGAAATTCTTCCCGCAGAGGGTGGTGAGGCACTGGGACCGGTTGCCCAGAGAAGCTGTGGATGCCCCATCCCTGGGAGTGTCCAAGGCCAGGCTGGATGAGGCTTCGAGCAACCTGGTCTAGTGGAAGGTGTCCCTGCCCATGGCAGGGGGGTTGGAACTGGATGGGCTTTAAGGTTCCTTCCAACCCAAACCATTCCATGACTCTGTGAACTGCTGAGGCTCATGCTGCAAGCTCTGGTGCAGTGCTTTTGAGGGAACTTCATTTTTGCTGCTTTCCAGAATAGCTGGAAGTAGCAGCTCAGTGCAAGCATGAGTGACACCTGACTTATCAGTCAAAAGTTTGCTTCCAAATGTGCTTTCTTGCACCTGAAACACAGGGTGAAAATGGCTGTAGCTAGTATGCCTTAGGTAACGCTAGCTTACATGTTCTTGACGTGCTTCCCTCGGTCCTTAGTTGAATAGCACTAACTTAAGACCCCGAGTTGTTGATCCTGTGTTACTAAAATTCATCCTTGCAGGCTAAGCCTTGACGCTTATGTTTTATGAAGTGGAGAAAAAAGCATCTTGTGTGTCAAATGCTGAATAAAATTCAATAGTAGCTGCTGCTTTACGTAGGCTCTCCCATGAATGTAACTTGACTTCTGTCAGGAGACTTGATTATGGGTATTTGGTATGGGAGCTGCTTCTGCAGATGTCCACCTCTTCTGTCTCAGCCCTTCATTCCTCCTTCGTTTTGCTTATGTACCTGTCTGTCTTGTCTCTGTATCCACACAAGTCTCTAGCATGGATAGCTTTGACAGCCTAGTGACATGCAATTGTTTGTTCTCCTACCATGGTTGGTCTGTAACATTAAATCAAAGCAAAATGAATGCCTTCTCTTAATATTCTAGATTAGACCTCCATGTTTAGAAGTTGAATCTAAGAAGTCATGACTGGCACGCTGTGTTAAAGCAACACTCCACTGTCAGTGAGTCAGTCACTGACTGTCAGTCAACCCTCAGTGATTGAAGTAGACTGACACAGGGCACCAGCCACATAGTGAACTTGAGGAAGCAGAAACAGAATACTAGACTCGCATGGCAACGTGTGTATTACCAGAAGTACCTCACAGTGTAGCTTTAGTCAATTGGACTATGAAAACAAGCTTGCTGCTGGTCTTAACCTAGGTGCTGTGCTTGAGTTTGCTTCTTTTCCCACTGATCTCTGGATCAGCCCAGATAAACCTTTTCAAGAATCTGGAATTCTTCCAAATGTTCCCTAATAGCCATCTCATAAAAAGTTGAGGAATCTTCAACAGGTGCCAAATTGCAGTTGAGGAACCTTAACAACGCTCCTGTTGTTTTCCCACAGTGTTTATAGGCTGGAGGTTCTGCTTTCCCCCATCCTCAGCTATGTGTTTTTCTGGTCTGCCAGCAAGCTTGCTTAGATGGCTAATCTGTCTGAAAACCAGTAGAGGTTAGTTTTGGTCTAGAGCAACTTCTGGACAGCTTTGCCACCTAGTTGTGGCAAAGACCAGTGCTGTCAGAAGGAAGGATATGGGAGTGTCAGTCAGACTGTGGCAGGTTCAGTTCATCTCAGCCTTGCAGGCAGACACCCACGGTTGGGTTCAAGTGTTGTGTGTTTTGTCAGCTCTTCACGTGGACAATAACATAGCTGCTTCATTTTCTTTTCAGTACGCTGCAAGGTTTAAAATCTTAAGAGCTTTATTTTCTTCCAGACTATCTCTGCTGTTGAGTTTGTCAGGGTTTTCTTGTGCTGTTCCATATGGGCTTCAAGAAATTTCCTTATGGAAGTGCCTTCCTAGAAGTCATCTTGCAGGATACCAAAGTGGTAATAAAATGCTGAAACTATTTAATAAGTATGGAATATGTAAGTCTTCTCAATTCAGAAGCTGCAGTGTGGTTCATGGCTGTGCCCAGAAGCTGGCCCTAAGGCCCTGTGAAACCTCGCAGATGCTGCTGGAAAGTTGTGAATTTGTTTTACTGTTTGCTAGTGATTAAGTGACTTTTAGTTGGAGTGGTCTCAATTCTTGTGATTAATGTCTTCAGAGCACAGAGCTGGGGGCATGTGGGGACCACTGTTCTTTATGGCAGCAGGATGTAATTCATAGGATGGATGGGGCCTCAGTTTCTTGGTGAAGAGTTCACTGGTTGACTCTTCCCATTTCATTGCCTGGATAAGGTTACAGTCCAAAATACCTGTCGAGAAGATGGGGAATGTATGTTTTTTCCTGGGGAGATTTGTTGCTGCTGTGAGAACTTAAGTCAGTTTTTTACCCTTTTCTTTGTAGATGTGTAATCACCTTAGCAAATTTGCTTTGTGGGTGTGGGCAAGACAAGCACCTTTTACGGTGTGCACTAGAAAGCTTTGGAAAGAAGAATTCTTACCAAACTCTGAATATGGCTTAACTGCTTGCTATGGGAAGCTATAAATCCTAATTCCCAGTTAAACAGGTTTATGTCAAAGGATTATTTTCAGGAGAGAGGAAAGGACTTATTGTGAAAGCATTTCTCACTTGTTCTGGGGTTGAGGTTCAGGCGGCCTGTTTCATTGCCTAATAAGACTAGTCATTTCTAAGATAGGTTTGAGTATTTGGGTTTGGTTTCCTCTTTCTTTAGGCTAGTACTTAGAATTTATAGTGATTATTTAATATTTGAAGTATTTGTTCTACCTTAATAAAATACTGATGTTACTTTGTGCAGAGCTTGACAGATGTTGCGTGTTCAAACTGCAATAAAAACACCAATCAATCTACGTGGAATGATGCTTGTTACAATAATGATTTAGCCTGAAAATTTTCCTTACTCTGCAGTTCTTAAAACAGCTGGCATCATGTATCCCATCCTATGTCCTCATGTATTCTATCTATTTCTGGGTCTTGGGGTGTTTCTGCTGATCTAGTTTGAATATTATGATTGGAAGCAGCTGCTGGGAGGGCTAGGCTCTGCTTGGCTGGAGTTGCCGCCCTCCATTTCCAGGAACACTTTTGTTGCAGGAATATGAGTCATTCCTGAGGTGTCTTCCAGATATTTTGCATCTCCTAAGCTAGTCTGTGCTGGTCACTTCCAAACTGTACATTCTCAAGTGTCATACTGCTTCTGTTAACCAAACTGAAAATACTGGACTCCACTTCATCCAGTTAATTCATTAGTGTCATCTTTTAATAACAGGTAAGATTGTGTTGCTTGATGGTCTCTGGGGACATGGAAGATGTTGACACCTTTTAAAATTCTCGCTCCTGTGCTTTTTCTCAGAAAGCTGAAGTTCTCATTTGTAGGTCATGCGAGGCAACAGAGTTGTGAATCACTTTGTGGCAATTAAGAAACTTTGGATAATATTCAAACTCTCTTTAGAAGGCGGTGTTATTGTCAATTAATTACTACAAATTTTCACTTCAGAGCGAGCTAAAAAAATTTAACTCATGTTTCTGAAGTTGATAGATTATACTAAGTGTAAAATATGGAGTAGTGCAGGTATTGGTTTCTTCAATTAAAAAAAATCAAGTTACTTGTTTAGAAGAACATGTCTCCATTACTAAATTTTCTTTAATTGTTCAGTAAGTGATTGATAGTGTTTTGCCTTTCTGGAAGTATTCTGGTCGAAGCATATGTACTGTAGTTCTTAATATTGTGCAGGTAGCTCACATAATTAAATTATTCCTGTTCCTTTAAATGTATCAAATTCTAACTCAGTTAAAACCAGAGTAAAGTAGGTGCTGTGATGCGTGAGCTACTGGTTGTAACTGATGCTTATTGTATAAAACAGTCTTCAGGGAAGAAAGTTACTCATCATAAAAGTGAGTGGGTAATGAGGTTAATATGACAGTCTTGCAAATCTTGATGTAATTTTCCGTTACAGGAAACAAAAGAACTGGAATTAAGTTTTGATGTCATAGTTTTATGAAGGCTCTAAGAAGAAGAATATAAGAAAATGGTTTGGAATTGAAGAAAGGCACTACTATCTCTGCTTATTAACTAGAGTCTACTATACTAACTCTACCCACTGTCTTTAAACACAAAGCTATGTTTAACTAGTCCCCTTCAAACAAATGCCTGCAGCAAATCAAAGTCCTCCTGTTAAGGACAAGTGCATTTTCACAAAGCCTGCTTTCAGCTTTCTGTGTAGCACTGCAGAAGATGCCAGCTGAATTTGTGCCTGTAACGATGTGACTTGGGTGTAATGCTTCTTCCCTGGTCTCTGCTCACTGACGATGCATTTACGAGGCTGCAGCGGATCCAAAGGGACAGACTAACTTCTTGATCTCTTAGTTGTGTCATGGTTTAGCTGCTAAAACCACAAGTCTTATTGTCTAAGAAAATTACTCTGATCAGATGTTCTGTTCTTTCTTAATTTTTGGCCAGTTTTGGATGCATTTTGATAGGTTTAAGTATCTCAGATAGGATTGTTCCTGTAACTTTCCTGAATGTGCTGATGGATAAAAAGGGAGAAGTTGCTCCCTGTGAAGGAATAGCTGAGCTGGATGTCTGCTGCTGTTTGGGCTGGTACACAGCTACTGTTGGCTGCTTTTTTGCTCCCTTGTAGTGTATGAACATTGGGATTATTGCGTTGAGGAGGGATGTACAGGACAAATGACAGATTTGTAAGGAAGCAGCTTCAATTGTTCTGGAGCAAGTTATTCTGTAAGAAAAATTAATCTGAGAAATAAGAGAACTTAGAAGTCTTCTGAATTTGATCTCAGGGTGTTTTTGTGTGGGTTTTTTTTTTTTTTCTCACCCGTAAGCATATTTTAGATCTCAGTTTACTGGGCTGAAGGACTGTATGGGAGGACAAAATAAAGACTAATGTAGTAGGGAGATCAAGGATTCCTACTTTTTCTCCTTACCAAGTATTTGCAAAGATACCTTCCCTGAAAACATTGGAGGTGAAAACCTCCTATTGCTGACACCTGATCGTCTGGCCTACTCTTGTCGATCTGGATAACCACGCTGCGCCCCAAGACTTTATGCAGAAGTTAACATGATGCTTACTTTGTCCACGTCCCGTTACAGGAATGCTCTGCGTCTCACTTCGGTGCTGGGTGGAGCTGAATGTTGTGTTTGCCTCCGTGGAGGACTAGAGCTAACATTGTAGTTTTACGCAGAGGACTTGCAATGTGAAGTGTGAAACTCTGGAAGAGTTAGTATTGACAGAGGTAGAAGCCAGTCATTCACGACAGGCAGCAGTTTTACAACTCCAGCTACAAGTTCCTGTTGCTACCTGGTATCAATCACGTAGGATGATTTTAAGAATTATTTACCTACCTACTTTTCTTGCTCCTGACCAGATTTCTAGACTGTTGGACAAGATACCATTGCTGATGCTAACCTGAATTATAATTCCTACTCCTGCAGTTCTGATTTAATCTAATTGTTCCCTAACCTGGCTCTACAGAAAATGATCCTGGCTCCAACTGGAAGCCTGCCATGGAGCAGAGAATTGCAGAGGTGGTTGTCTGCAAGCAGGCAATGAGCAGCTGTAGGAGCTTTGAGAACTGCTTACTTTGGCGGAGCAGCCACTGAGATTCATTTGTTTGTGCCTTTATCTGCTCAAGCATGTTGGAAAAGGGCAGTTTCCTAGGAGTTTATCTGCAGCAGAGGTGAGGAGTGATCCATGGCACGGTGGTTAAACAATGCTCTCGCCCTTCTGCGTGAAGGTATGGCAGTATGTTAAGCCAGTTAAGCTTTCACTTCCCTTCCAACTTCTTGGGTTACACAGAGAACTGTTTAAGGAAAAAAAACTTTCATATATGTCATCGGCTGTACTGCTGTGATGGGGATTACCAGTGGGTGTGGTAAAAAGCTGACCTCTATAAATGGATAATAGAGCTATTGACAACACCCTGCTTGGCTCTGAGTGAGCCTCTGCCTGCTGTAGGCTGACATAGGATCCTACTGCAGGATAAGCCTGTGTTTATCTTCTGACCTGCAAACAATTTCCTACTGTGAAGATTAAAAAAAATAACAACAGTACACGTGATATGCGGGTATACAGTTTTGAGCTTCGTGCCACAGTCTCGGTCAGTTTTCTCATAATTATAAAGTAGGACAATTAAGAAACTAGATATGACCCAAATTAATATGACATCAGGCTACATGTATTAAGAGTGGAAAAAACTATCTGCCTGAAACTTCATCTCAGGTGCTTTACTGTTAAAATTGGAATCTATGTTCCTCTTTTACTTTTGGAAGCAGACTGAAACAGGTAGAAGTATCAGGCAATAGCTTAAAACTTGGCGCTCTGAAGGTCTGTCTCCTCTCTGGTGGAATACTTGCTCGGAAGCAGTCTCTCTCTGGATTGAGTGTCATTTGCACAGCATCAGGCTGTACTCGCTTTGTTCGTAACTTATTTCTCTCTTTGCATTGTCTACCATTTAGCAGACCTAAATTTTTGCCAGCATCACATCTTTGTCAGATTGTGAAGAACTTGAGAACGAACTGACCTCCTTGAGCCTCTTCCCAGTACAAATCGTGGCAGAGTATTTATGACAAGCTTATCTTTAAGATTTGAAGTCTGTGGCAGCGTGAAGTTTTGCTGTCTTCGGTGTCTTGCTGGAATGTTGTTTGCTGGCAGTTATTGATGAATTGATGACTCAGGATACTGCCTTGACTTGTTGGGTCAGGCTTTTTTAATTCTGAGTTTTCCTTTGACTCAATCTCTTATGCTGCTTTGACTGGATGCTATCAAGGCTTTTGAAAATGATTGGCTGCCCTAGAATTGTTCTGGCTAAAGAATTTTCAGTGAAAAGGAGCACTATCACTAACCTGATTATTTATAAGGAGCTTATTGGTTAGATAGTGTTTTGGCTTTTCAAGTATCTGTCAGCTGTTGCACACAGAAAAAGTGGCAGCTTCTTTTTGTCACACTGGGACACTACTTGTTGACTTGAAACTTCTAGTAAAATATGAGTTTTCACATTGCTCAGTCTGCTTAAAAGAGAGAGGTTAATTTACAACAAATATTACAGTGAGACATTACTATTGTGTATTTGAATGTTTTCAGATTGTAGTTCTGATTTTGCACAAACTCACCTGTCAGAGGTCCTGCTGAGTTTATTTGGACAGGTTTAGTACCAAAGTGCTTACAGAATAGTATTTTGTTGCTTAGTAAGGTCAGTGTAGGCCATATCCATGTATGCTAGTGCTTCAGTTGCTGTGCTTCTGAGGGTGTGTATTGTTATCTAAACTTGTCCAACTGAGCTGTTGTCAGTTGATGACTGGAATTCAGTGGAATTTTGTTTAGTAATTGCCTGAAATACATACCAAAAACAAGTAAGGAAGACTTTCAAGATATGTTTTTCCTTCTAAAAGTGCAAAGATAAAACAGTGTGGGGTAGTTCAAAATGCAGCGTAGTAAGTTGAAAATATACACATAGTTTGGAGCTATTTCTGTGTTCTCATACTCCCTCCTGACTAAAAAGAAAGCAGTGATGGCCAAAATGGAAATGTGTTTGTGTTCTCATCCATCTCCTTATTAAAAACTTCATGTTAGTTATGTTTCTCTGTTACATCTCTACAGTCAGTCATGCTCTTTTCAGTTAGATAACCTTTCTGGGAAAACAATGTAAATGACTTAATTTTCAACTGCATTTTCAGAATTCTTTGAGAGCAGTGTGGGTACTACTACTCAGGTGATCCAGAGAGTTTTTCACCTGGGTTATGTTAACCTAGGTAAGCAGCTAAGCACCACACACCTGCTTGCTTGCTTCCCCCTGCCAGTGGGATGGGGTAGAGAATCAGAAAGGTAAAAGTGAGAAAACTTGTGTGTTGAGATAATGACAATTTAATAAGTTTAAAAAAAAAAAAAAAGGAAGAAAAACAATCATGAAAATAAAGTAATTAAATAATTACTCACCACTAGCTGACCAATGTCCAGCCCAGTCCCCTGAACAATGGCAGCCCTGGCAAGTGTCCCTCAGCTTTTATTGCTAAGCTATGGCCTGGGATATGGCTTTGGTCAGCTCTCCCAGCTGTGTCCCTCCCAGCTGCTTGCCCACCCCCAGCTTACTTGCTCCCAGGGCAGTGTGAGAACTACAAAAGGCCTCAACGCTGTGTAAGCACTGCTCAGTAATAGCTAAAACATCTGTGTGTTACCACTCTCTTCATCACGAATCCAAAGCATGACACTGCACAAGCTATTCTGAAGAAAATTAAGTCTATCCCAGGCAAAACCAGTACACCTTTTTATTTTTTAATTCCAGGGAGGGCTAGCTTAATCTCTGATGGAGCTTCAGTCAGCATGCTTTTACACTTATCTGCATCACTGCTGACAAAACTTCAGAGCATGTCCTCAACTATGGATTTGGACGTAAGTTTTAAGAAAATTGCCAAGCTTCACATTCTGATTAAGCCGCACACAAGGGTGATTCATTATGCAGGAGGATGTAATTGTAGTGTGAGATTGTCAAATGATCGTGATGGGTAAAGGTAATGAACTAATGGTGTCTCGTTACTACACTATTATTATCTGATAGTTCTGTGTGTAACTCAACTGTGCTGACACGTGAATGTGCTCTTTGAGCTTTACCACGAACAAAATCTAAGTCTTAGTTGCTACTACAGATGCCTCTTCTGTTTACATCTTCTGTAATGTAGACATCATTGTGGTTTTTTGGACATCTAGGGCTTGTTTTGACCTTAAATCTCTGGAGGAGGGTGTGTTCTGTCACTCTGCACTGACCTTCCCATATCTTCAGAACTGTGTATGCAGACCAAGCATTCTGTCTTCATACAACAGTAATATTGATATATTCCTGTTGGGATTGGTGTGGGAAGAGAGCAGTTGGAGATCTCCAACACTGACTTGATTTTAACTAACAAGCTAATGGGATTGTCACCTTTTGTACGTGTGGACATGCACATTAGACTGTGGGTTAACTGTCGTGAAGCCCTTTGGTACTGGTGAGGGGCAGAGACTTGTGTTTGGGCAAGCGGTTGTGGCATTGAAACAGCTATTCCAAATACACGGAATAACTGCATCTGTAGCCTAGGAAGGCAAGTTGAACCTTCCCACTCTGTGTAAACTAGATCATTCTTTCAGTTCCTGATTGACTTACTGAAACTGGGTATTTTTAGGTTTTAAGTGACACATTTGCATGCTTTTCTCTGAAAAAGCTAATCCTTGCTGCTGTGTCTTGGTGCTTGCTATTTAAGCTGGGAATTCCTTAAAATGTCTGTTTTCTTTCCCCTGCAGCTGTCATATCTCGTGTTTTCTTGTACAGTGTTGGCTCACTGTGGCTTCCTTTTTCAATTCTTGCTTAGTAAACTAGTAAGAATTCTTGACAAATACTGTATCTCTACAAGAAACCACTATTTACCAAATGTAAACCTTCTTTCTTTATTTTTCGTGGATGTTGTGGACTCACTCGTGCTCTTTCCAAATGGTTAAGGCTTTCTTTGCTCGTACTACAAAAAAGATGAGCTTGGTATAATTTGTGGAGTGGCTTTCAGTGAAAAAGCAGATAGCTTTCACTAAAGATAGCAGAACTGAAATTATGTGCTTAGATATGTAGGGATTTAAACCAAATCCACTTTAAACAGTGAATGTGGGAGAGGGAAAGGAAACTAATGAAGCAATATTTTTCTCCTAGATTTTTTTTTCACTTTGTACCTGTGAATCTTCTGCAATCCAAAGATGGCAGCAAATAAGCCTAAAGGACAGAATTCACTGGCTTTACACAAAGTCATCATGGTGGGAAGTGGTGGTGTCGGAAAATCTGCTTTAACACTACAGTTTATGTATGATGAGGTAAGAATCTGCACTAGAAATTATCTGTCTGCTACAGCGTTATTTAAGCATGCACTAATATTTATTTTCTGCAATGTTCTAAATGCATATGATGTGGTATCAAAGTCAGCAATTAAATTGAGCAAAAATATTTGTTGAGATCAGTGATTTGCCCTCTAGATATCTGTGAAGACAAAATTTGATGTTTTCTAGACTTCTCAGCAATTAGATGCTCCATCATATTGTCAGTATATTTTGTCATTGGTCCCTAGAGCTATTAGAACTTACTTAAGCGAAGCAGCTTTGAGCTATAACACCTAGGTGCGTTGCGTGATGCCTGGAATGATGACCAATTTTTAACATGTTCTTCATGCTGCTGTTGAAGAGAGAAAAGAAAATCTGCTCCTTGTTTCCTTTTCTCTTTTTTTTTTCCAGTGAAAGTCATTGTTTTTTATTAAGGGCAGAAGTTACTGCTTCAGCGCTCCTTAAAAATTGGTACTAAATATATTCCAAGTCGGGACTGCCCGAGAGCATAACGGAGCGCAGCCAGATGTTGTGCTTCACCAGAAGCAGAGGCTTGGGTGGTGCACAGACACTGACGTTTTGCAGTTACCTCTAAAATTTCCTTGCAGTGGCAGAAGAAAGTAAAAGCCTAAACTGTTTGGGCTGACGGAGAGCCTGCTTTAACTATCAGTCATTTGAGTACTTCACATTGCCTAAATACATACGCTTACGTAGGAGCTGCTGTAACCAGATGTTTGTTATATCCTTATATGAAATAGAAGCATTTGCCTTGTACCGGCATGATTTCATACCATGAAGGTTTTTTCCTAGTTTGTTGAAGATTATGAGCCCACCAAAGCAGACAGCTACAGGAAAAAGGTGGTTCTGGATGGGGAAGAAGTCCAAATTGATATCTTGGACACAGCTGGGCAAGAGGACTATGCTGCAATTAGAGACAACTACTTCCGGAGTGGAGAAGGCTTTCTCTGCGTCTTCTCCATCACAGAGCTGGAATCCTTTGCAGCGACTGCAGACTTCAGGTAAGGTACAAGGCAAGATAATTATTCTAATTACGGTGAGATAATTAAGTGATGTGTTTTGTTCGGTTTGTAATATGCGCATGATAGTCCAGATTGGATGAGAGCTCTTACGGGGGTCACACAGTGTTTTGAACAGATGCCTAGCCATGCCTCTGCTATCTGTACCGCTTCAGATATCTACGCTGCTGCGTTGCTGAATACCGACTCGGCTATTGCCACAGCAGATACATAGCAACCTTCAGAAGGCTTCTGCCCTTTGTAAATCAGTGTTTCTTGGCACTTGTGCTAAGGAGAGGCATTTGTGGGCAGGCATTCTGCTATCTGAAGTAATGAGTCTCAGAAAAATTGCTTATAGACTGTATGGTTGCATTTAATAGATGTACGATACCATGTATTCCCAGGGTTGTCTTTTTTTAGTTTTTGCTTCATATAGAGGATTATGTTATGTTTCTCTTAACTTGTGAAACACCGTCTGGAGCAGAAGGACAGCCATAGCGTGTCCAGCTGTTTTATGCTAGAATACTTCATGGTTGTAAAGGTGATGTGACCAGATTCCAGTTGAAAACTGCACAGAACCACCAGGTCTGGTGATGGCTGCCTGCAGTCTTAGTTGTGGTGAAGAATGCACATTGTGTTCTGGGAGAGTGAAATGCATAGTATCAACAGCACCAATCTTTCTACCTCTCAAAGACGATTTTATGAACAACGGTGATGAGAAGTATCATAGAATCACAGAATGGTTTGGGTTGGAAGGGACCTTAAAGACCATCCAGTTCCAACCCCCCTGCCATGGGCAGGGACACCTTCCACTAGACCAGGTTGCTCCAAGCCTCATCCAGCCTGGCCTTGGACACTTCCAGGGATGGGGCATCCACAGCTTCTCTGGGCAACCTGTGCCAGTGCCTCCCCACCCTCTCCGGGAAGAACTTCTTCCTGATATCCAATCTAAACCTCCCCACTTTCAGTTTAAACCCCTTACCCCTTGTCCTGTCACTCCAGACCCTTGTAAAAAGTCCCCCCCAGCTTCCTTGTAGCCCCTTCAGGCACTGGAAGGTCCTATAAGGTCTCCCTGGAGCCTTCTCTTCTCCAGGCTGAACAAGCCCAGCTCTCTCTTTGAATATTCTTTGAATATTCTGTAGTATCCATGCATGTTGTGTAAAGGCCTGCTGTAAATCTGTGTCTTCAGTTTTCTTGGATGGAATTTTTCTCTGAAAGATACTGATGTAAATTTTTGAATTTACAAGACCAGAAGTTCTGCACAGCATTCACCCTTCCCATCAAAGTCAGTATTTTACTTAATAAGGAGCAATGTGGTGAAAACAAAATTTGGAATGGGTTCTTTCTGGTTTAATAAAGGTTTAAGGGATAGGGTTTAAGATGCTTTTCAGGCACGCAGCATATGAAAACCCTTATAATGGTAAGAGGGCATTAAGCAGTCAGCAGTATGTTACAGGTATTTAATTTTGGCTGAGAGAGAAAGGCTATTGAAGTTATTATGATAGCTGTATTAAAAAAGGACCAAAGAGACCAGAAATATTTTGACCAGTTCAAAGTGTAGTGCAGGAGGGTAGTAACCTTTGTGTTAAAAATAAGGAAACAAACATAAAAGAAGTTATCTGCATTCCACTGAAATAAGGTTTCTCAGAGATGCTGTCACAGTTCAACTTAATTAGCACCAAGTATCAGAATTTGTTTAGTATCATCTCTAAGGGAGGAGGAAGAGTTATGGAGAGGGGGAAAAAGTGAGGTTTTTCCTCTTCTGGTGTTTTATTTGTGCTGTATGTGGGGCAGGGCAGGCCTTGAGTGGTTTGCAGGCTTATGCTAGGCATTGTCAATCCAGGAGGACTATTTAGTCCTCTAAGCTCCTCTAAGGTGCAAAATGACCTACTGAAATCTGTTTAAAATCCTGTTAACGCTTCAAAGCACATGATCTTCTCTGGCTCTAGTAAAAGTCCTACTTTTCCAGTAAAGGTGAGTGCACACAATACACGTGCTGAAACAGCAAAAATGGAAGGGAAAAAAACCCACCCTCAATGGAGAGATTAAAACTGCCCAGTCCCCAAGTACCTTTCAAGTTGCTCTTGAAAGTGTAGAAGCCTACATGCTGAGATGCGACTGGGAACAAGTGCATTCTTTCTGCTCTGTGTAAAAGTAACCTGTATCGCCTGAAGGTACACTCAAAGCACTGTTGGCCTTGCTGAGCAGGCGAGGGAAAATACTGCTTAAGAGATACTGAAGAAAGTGACAAGAAAAATTTGGATGTTAGATTTTTTTTTTTTTTCTGTGGAATTTTGCTCTGCTGGAACAGCAATACTCCAACAGGAGAACTGTGCACTGCTATTCAGTGTCCTCAGTGAGGTATCTGGTGTGCTCTTGAAACACTATTGCTCCACATTTTTTTTTCAGTAGAAAGCATACCTGCAGTGACTAAACTTTTAAATATTTGAAAGGCAGTTTGATAAAACATGGTCTTGCTTTGAGCAGAATTAGTCTGGCTCTAATGATTTTTGTAAGTTCTAGACTTCAAACTGCCATGTCACTAATCAGGTATTTCTTGTTTAGGAGATAGCAGTCATCAGAAGGGACTCAAAGGAGCGTGTTGTCACCTGGGTTGCTGTTAGATTAGCTCTTTATGTGGTGAAATTGTTTGGCATCGCCTGACCCAAGCGACCGGTTTTTAACAGTATTCTTATTTGCACAGATAGAGCAGCAACGCCCTGACTTTTCTTCTGGCCACCCATCCTAGCCCACTGACTAATCAAACTGGTTTTGGATAGCTGCAGACCCTGTTAGAACATTTGCACTGGTATTTGTAAGGGAGAGGAGGAATGTTGCTTTAATTATACCCCAGAGATGAATGTGGTCTTACAAGCTGCCTTGGTTTAAAAAAAAATATATATATATAAGAAAATCTAATTGCACTTTAAGCCCTGTGGGTAAACTTCCACAACTGGAGTGTGTGCTGCCCAGAGCTTTTTATAACCGCAGGAGGATCCTGCCATACACCAAATAAGGGCCCTTCAGAGTATCAATTACTTAATTCTCTTCAGTTTCTCTCCATTCAGCTTTAAATCTGTCAATAGGTTTCACCTCAGCCAACAAAGGGAATTTGTTTCTGTGTGCTTTTTGTTGATCTTGCAGAAATTGCTCTGTGATAGAGGGCTATGTTTCACCACTAACTTCATACTCCTTTCTGAAACAAAATCCCTCTTCTGGGAAAACTCTTCTTCCTGCTACTTTTAATGCATTTCTAATTAGAAGAAAACTTTCATTATTTTTTTCAGTGTTGAAGACAAAGGGTAATGGGTTTAAATTGAAAGTGGGGAGGTTTAGATTGGATATCAGGAAGAAGTTCTTCACGGAGAGGGTGGGGAGGCACTGGGACAGGTTGCCCAGAGAAGCTGTGGATGCCCCATCCCTGGCAGTGTCCAAGGCCAGGCTGGATGAGGCTTGGAGCAACCTGGTCTAGTGGAAGGTGTCCCTGCCCATGGCAGGGGAGTTGGGACTAGATGGTCTTTAAGGTCCCTTCCAACCCAAACCATTCTATGGTTCTATGAATTGAGTGCAAAACTGAAGTTTGGGAAGCTTAAAAATGGTAATCACAAATAGTAATATAAGGACAATGGTAAATGCTCTCAAGTAACACCTTTAGTAAAAGGAATGACTTTATTAAGAGAAATTCTCACCTAAAACAATCCTGTTCTACTCTTTCAGTTTCTTACTGACTCACCTCTTTCCTTCCTGGAGGACTAGTTGTCTGTCTTCATCCTGTATAATGTCATAATGAGGTTTAAGATTTTACTGTTACATAAGTTTCATAAAAGGAATAAGTGGGTTTTCACTGTAAGATGGAAGAGTATTTAGTCCAAGTTCTTTGTGTTCTAAAAATAGTACCCCATGGAAAGCTTAATTTTCTTTTTTTTTTTTTTTCTTTTTCTTTTTCTCCAGGGAGCAGATCTTAAGAGTAAAAGAAGATGAGAATGTTCCTTTTTTGCTAGTTGGTAACAAATCAGATTTGGAAGATAAAAGGCAAGTTTCTGTAGAGGAAGCAAAAAACAGAGCTGATCAGTGGAATGTTAACTATGTGGAAACTTCTGCAAAAACACGAGCTAACGTTGACAAGGTAATAACTGGCCTCTCTGTACAAAGAATGTCTCCATCAGTGTTTCCTTCCTTTCCACGGGTTGTACTCTCTATGTTCATTATTTTAGCAATTATCTCTGTTAAATTTGAGTCAGATACTTTTATCCCTTAGCTCGTGAGGTGTGCGTGACTATGTGAGTTTGTGGAGAACAGCGAAGGCGTTAGGCATAACAAGTTCATCCCATCCTGAACTGCAAGGAGTCGCTACACAAGACATTGTACAAGACCTTATTTCATTACAAATCCCTTGAGGCAGCTGTTTTGGCCTAGGCTTCTTACTGCGTTTTCTGTAACTAGAAGACTGTCCAGTGCTTCTGAACAGTGAGGAATGCTGTCTTATCCTCACCTGGACTAAAACAGCTAACAGAAGTAGGTGAGGAAGCAAATCGGAGCCTTCTGCCCTCACCCAAGCAGATGCCTGGTTGTGTGTTCCTTCAGTGGAGAATGATGAACCCTTTTAAGGTCTGAACAGCCTAGAAGTGCCTTGTGCCTTTTTGGGGTAAAACCTCATTCAGAAGCTCATGAGATAAGAGACAGAGAATCTTTGTCTCCAAGAAGATATATTATTGATTTGTAAGTATTTCAGCTATAGCTCTAAAAGCCAGGATTTCTTGGAATACAGAATTCAGAATAACTCTCAGCCTTGTAGACTGAAGAGTAACAGATGTGTGGCAAAAGAAGTAGTTTAGTTCAATGTGACAACCTTTCAGAAATATTGAGAGACTTGATCACGCATTGAAAAATTCTCTTATTCTGTAAAAAATCTGTACATATGACCACTCAGTTGCAGCATGACAGCTGTAATGTGAGTTCTCATCTGCAATAAATTAAAAACTTGACTGTTGTCTGCTATCAGTTGTCTTCCTGAAGAAATTGATTGTTCAGTACTACAGTAAGGAATTCACACTGTTTTGTAGAGAAAGTTAAGTCAGTTAAATGCAGCAGAACTCAATCTCATTGATACAGCTCTGGTATTGTTATTAAAACAACTACATCTTTAAATTTTGGTGCATGATAGCAGTTAACATCTGTCTATTACAGTCATGTAGAAATTCCCACCTCTTCAAAACCTGCTTCACTACCATTTAGCAGCTAGGGAAAAAGTATGTGTGCATGGATTTTTTTTTTTTATACAGTTGTCTCATCACATTTTACACACACATGGTAGGCTACTACAAGTTTCTTTCTGGAGCTGGTGGCTTTATGGATCCAGATTAGCACGTATCATACAGAATTAATGTTTGATAGGCCATAAATGAGGCTTTTTTGGCACAAGTAAATACCAAGCATTAGTTACTTGGAGCAACTGAAGTTACTGTTCTACAAGAAACCTGGCTTCTCTGAATTCCTGAATAGTGGGTTTGCTCAGCTGGGGAGACTTGGCTTCCAGTCGCTTTGGTAAAGGTGACCCACTCAGCATCATCTCAGGAGGTTACACACCACAGGAGCTAAATGCTGTAGTACAGTACCAGCGGTCAAGAAAGTTGACCATGCAGCTGGGCCCACGTTTAAGTGCAAGGAAGTAACTTAGTGCACATCTAGGAATCTGAAGGCAATCCTGTTTCTTGACAGCAGTGTTTAGTTACATTGATTCTCTTTGGATCCTGTGTAATGAAGGTTGATGCTTTTGCTGCAATCAATACGAGATTAGTGTCATTGCAAATAAAAACCTACTGAGGTCTGTTGGAGCTTTTTGGCCCGTGCACTGGTGTATTTCACAGAAATGGATCAACTTCCCTGACACAGATGTCTGAGAACATCTCCTGAGAGAGAAAACTCTTAGAATTGCTCAACTGATTTCCTAAAAAAAAAATTATAAAGATGAAATGATTATTCACTGTCACCTCCTGCGAGTCAAGATCATCTTTTAAATGAGTAAAGTAGCTCTAACCAGTCCGGTCATAAAGCCTTAACTGGCAGTAGGATCTGTCTGAAGTTGTCGATATATTTCCAGCTTTGTCTGTTTCCTACTAAGCCACTTGGTGAAAATGAAGCTCATGTGTATTTTGAGATTACCTGATCTAAAAAATTGTTTATGTAGTTGTATGATAACTTTGCTTTAAAGGAAATGCTGATTCCTTCCCCGCCCCAGTCTTTGTGTTTAGACTTGCACCATGAGACATACTGACCACAAAATTGTTCAGTGTATGCTACTGCTCCACTAATATGTTTCTAGAATTGGATGTTACATTTTTCAGCCTTTAGAGCCCATCGCTGAAAATACACGAAACGTAAACCGATTCCCTCAAGTCTCCTCAGTAAGGTGTAGATAATGCATTTAAAAAATATTGCCTAGTGATGAGACTCTTCTTTCAGTCCTTATGGAAAATTGTGTGACAGGATACATAAGCAAACATCCAAAAGTCAGGGAACAGGGTGGTACCATGAAAGAAGCAGGATTGCATGATGTCATCTTGGCCCTCAAAACCAGTGAGAGACTTGTTGGATTAGTTTGCTCAAACTGGTTGTGTATAATTGACTCAATTCTAAAAAAACTGAAGTGGGTCTCGTCAGCGATAGGTTAAATTAACTCACATGTCTGATTGGTTTTGTATTTATGTTCTTGTGTCTTTTTTTTAGGTGTTTTTCGATTTAATGAGAGAAATTAGAGCCAGAAAAATGGAAGACAGCAAAGAAAAGAATGGGAAGAAGAAAAGAAAAAGCCTAGCCAAGAGGATCAGAGAAAGATGTTGCATTTTATAATCAAAACCCTGAATTCCTTTCCTACTCTGACCATACTAATGAAACCCATAATTTATAAGCATGCCTTTGAAGGCTCAAGTGACTGAAATTACTCTAACATGTTGGAAATTTTAATGTACCACTAAAAGCATGAATTGGAGCTGCACTGAAAGTCAAATTCACTGAAAAAAAAAAAAAAAGAATGATGTGGCTTCAAGAGAAGCAAAGTTCAGTCCATTTCAAAATTGCCTACCTTCTCACATTTCTTCTGAATGTAGTGTTTCATGGGCAGTCTTTAATAGTGAACGGAGGGGGGAAGCATTACTTCGTGGATTCTTGTAAAGCATACTTTTTTTTTTATCACTGGTAATTGTCAATTCTTCTGTCTTTTGTTGCCTTGAAAATTACAGTTGTGAACGTGATACCTAACGAAGCGGTACGCAGTCGTTTTGCCGTGGGGTTATGCAAATTAGAGAAGAATAATGTATACGCGAACAGTTACGTTGGGGGGAGAAAATGAGATGTGGTTGTGCATTACCTGATTAACCTAGAAGAGTGATGTAATCGTATTCATGGAAACATTTGAATATGCCTTAATTTTAAGACCTAAACATAGCAGGTTGTTTAATCAAGGGTGTGTTTTCAACTCGGCTGCGCGGAGGCTGTCCCCGCGCATCGGTGCGGGACCGCCCTCTCCGCCGAGCGCGGTTCTGGGAATGCTTTCGCTCACTAGCTGTCTGCTAGCGGTGTCTGTTCTCTGAATGTGTGCCATACTCCAGTGTTGTGAATAATGCAGCGCATGTTCTGCCATCTGTAACGTGGTAAACGATACGGTATCTTCCAGCTGAAAGGTCAGAATACACGCAAGACTGAAATCCTAAGCCTATGGCACATCTGAGCCTGGAATTGTTGTTTAAAGCTTACGTGCTGATCCCTTGAAATGTCCCTTTGCAAGTAGAATTGGGTGTTTGGGGTTTTTTTTGTTTTTTGTTTAGATGTTCCTCAGGTTTTAATTCCCTGGAGTTGGGTGGAGCTGATGCAGTAGCGCCGGTGTGTTTCGAGTTAAGATGTTGTCCGGGAAATTCTGGTGTCACCGGGTTCATTTCTTCTGCGTCCCTAACGCTACAGTGTGCTACGCTGAAGCTCTTTGCAGGTTTTGTGCTGTTTAGTTGATGTTGATTTTTCAAATGGGGAACATGGTAGCTACTTTTTTCTAGTTGACGTTGGTATGAAACAATCAAACCTGCTTTGCAATAGGGGAACGTTTACCACCTGCATCCAAAAGCCCCAAACAGAACATGCTGCCTCAGTTGCTTCAGAACAGCAAGAATACTAGCACATGGTTAGTATGCTGCAAGCTTGACCTAAAAATATACCGGGAGGTTTGAGGGTTGTGGACTCCTCTGGGGTGAGACAGGCTTGATCAATTCCACATGCTGTTACACTTTTTCTACATGTGCAAGCCGGTAACTGACAGTTTCAAACGTGCTCAAGCAAACTAGGTAACAAATATTTAACTCCCATCCTAACAGACATTTTAGGAACTCGAGTCTTAGAAGTTATATTTGTCATGTTAAATATTTATCAATAGGGATTTTGTATGTGTATTTAAGTAGACTGCCAAGTGCAGAATTAAAGTTACTCACGTAACTGTGGCAAATAAGCCAGTCTTCATCTTACTGTGTACTCATTTGGGTCTATTTAGCCAGGGAGTCTAACCACTAACATTGTGACTTTGCTTTGGAACCTGTATACTGGGAACTGAGGTGTTATGAAGCCACTGGACACGTGAAACTTGTCTTGGCTGATGCCTTATCCTGTCCTTTTTATTTGCTATTTGAGCCATTGAAATATGAATAAACTTCAATTTTTTTAAGTACTTGTGCGGTGTTGATTGCTAGCTGTGTTATCGATGAACTTCGCTGCAGCTGATGCCACTTGTCGAGCAGTTAAACCTAAATATCCCAGTAGCCTTCTTCATGGGTGCGAACGAAATCGTAGATTAAACCTAATTAGTCTGATCAAAAGCCACTTTGTAAAAGCCGAGAGTGTGCCTTTTATTCACAGCTAATTTATCCCTACTTGCAATAACAAAGCATGTCAGAAAACGGGCAAACAGAGGTAAGCTTGTTCCAGAAGTATTTTTCCATAAGAATAGAAACTTAGATTAAAAAAAACAACCAAACAAAACCCCAAAAAAACCAAAACACCAAATAAAAACACACCCACAAAACCAAACTACCAACCCCCTCAAAAAAACCCAACACCCAACCTACCTAACAGCCTACATACATTTTAGATAATAAAATAAAAATGCATTCCAAGTCATTTTGGTTTAGCACACTTGGGGAGAACATGTGCTTTCTCGGCTTGCAGGGAATGTAGTTCAAACTTGTAGAATTTGGGTATACTTTGAGAGAGTCTTGGTGGCTAAGCAACCTGTGGTCGGTTTGGTTCTTCCCAGAGAGGGTGGTGAGGCACTGGAACAGGTTGCCCAGAGAAGCTGTGGATGCCCCATCCCTGGAAGTGTCCAAGGCCAGGCTGGATGAGGCTTGGAGCAACCTGGTCTAGTGGAAGGTGTCCCTGCCCATGGCAGGGGGGTTGGTACTTGATGGTCTTTAAGGTCCCTTCCAACCCAAACCAGTCTGTGATTCTATGATTCTATGGTGGCTTCTGTAGCCTCCTGATGAGCACGCAGGGTTTCAGCAGTTTTCTGTGACTCTTCTGAAGCGGCACTGAGGCGTGCAGGAGGTGCTTTCCCATTCGCAGAGACCTTGTTGACGACGGAGTAGTGCACAGAACGAGCCCTCTGGCAATTCCAGGGGCAATCCTAACGTGATAAAATACACGGTGTATGTGAGCCTTACGCTCGCTACGTCCACCCGCAGGAACCAAGTATTTTACCTGTGAGCATGTGAAGCAGGCTTACTGAGAATCTCGGGTTCCTTTTCAGGACACCAAGCTTTGCAACCATCCTCCGGTTCCGGAGTCGGTAGATGTTCTCTACACGACTTAGTCCAGTGCGGAGCAGCAAGGAGACAGCTGGTGTGGCATGGAGGCATATGATGCGTTTAGCTCTTCTGGAACTGGATCGGGAGGTAAGACTCAACCCCGTTGAGCGGGGACAGCTAATAGTGCACCTTAATTTCTAAACTTTGTCCCGTTGCTGTCAGACACGTTGGCCCTTCGCGCCACGTGGATGCGTAGTCAGTCACGGGCGTAAACTGTGTGTCTTCCCAGGCTTGCTCTTCCCAAATTTTGGCTGTAATTTTTAACTTCAATAAAAGACTGGGTATGTTTTCAAGGGATGACTCATGAAAGAAATCTCTCCTGGCATGATTTTGTGGGATCTTCACCTTGTTACTAAAATGGAATGGTAGGAAAGGTGCCAGCGTTGCTAATACTGGAGTGTAAGCTAATCTTTGATCTACATACGTTGACCACACTGGAATATTTTTGCTTGAAGCTTCCTTGTCAAAGAAATTCTTCACAGAGAGGGTGGTGAGGCACTGGAACAGGTTGCCCAGAGAAGCTGTGGATGCCCCATCCCTGGAAGTGTCCAAGGCCAGGCTGGATGAGGCTTGGAGCAACCTGGTCTAGTGGAAGGTGTCCCTGCCCATGGCAGGGGGGGTGGAACTAGATGGGCTTTAAGGTCCCTTCCAACCCAAACCATTTTGTGATCCTGTGATTCTAAATGCTGGAAGGCATACCACTTGGGATCTGTCCCAAGACAGCTGCCAAGACTCTTTCCACTGGATCTAACCAGCCATTGAACTGGTACAATCCATTCTGGGAAGGCATTCAGAAGACATCATTTGATTTGCGTGTGCCGGGGTGGTGGTTTTGGTTTTATTTTTTTCCAACCTTTTTTTCTTCTGCGCAGAATGGAAAAATACCAAAGTTTAAGTTGTTGGAAAAAACCTGATTTGCCTCCACCATCCTCTTGATTACTATCGCCCTCGGGGATATCTGACACTCGCAGAGCGCGTAATACGTGATACCCCTTGTTGGTGGGACCGTTCCCGTTCTACAGAACTGTTGTGTCTCCCGGGCGCGAACGACAGCGGCAGAATTCAGCTGGCGCGGTGGGCCGGTAGCAGCGTTGGCAGGCTTAGCGCTCTGGTGTCACTCCGATGCCTCCTCCTGCCTCACACGAGGCACTTGCCAGCTTTCTGCACTGGGGTGTGAAGCTGTACATGCTCCGTAAGTCAGTCCAGGGGGGAATAGCTAAAAACCTGAGTGATAAGGTTCCAAACCATCACATCCAATTACGCTTTTCAGCTGTGGTAAGGACGTCCCCAGGCAGCGGGTTTGGCTGAAGGGTTACACACTGAGGTCCTGTCTGCACTGCAGTAGCATGGGAACACGGGATTCTTTGAAAGTGGATAATTGTGTTAAACTGTATATGCAGACATAATTCCCGCGTGTGAAACAAAGATCATTTCGGGAACGATTTACATCTGCCAGGGATTGCCGAAGCCCTTGGGAGTTGAATAACGTGAGACACATCGGAGAAGAGCAGAAGGAAAGACGTGGTGTCGGTGGCATCACAGACCCACAGCTGTGGCTCTGCAGCCCCAGTGCTTGTTCGAGTCTGGGTTCCGCTTTGGGTAGCGCTGCACTACCGTCCCCAGGACAATGCTCTGGTGTTTGCCCGTTTTCTGCTTCGTTAAAAAGCAGAAAACGGGCAAACGCGGTGTTGCACAATAAGGAATGGGCAGAAGGATAGTTTCCAACCTAAAACTGTGTGCTAAGGGTGAGCAGACTCCAGAATGCTCTTCAAAGTGTCAAAATCAGTATTTCATCACGCTGTTGTTTCCATTGCGCTTAGCTAAACGGGGGCAAGGAGGAGGATGATATGTGTTTCATAACATTCCACTGAAGCTCCTTCTATGGGAAATGCTTTGGAAATTTTCATGGGAAAAAAACCATGCCTGTAGCAGGAAGTCTGTTAGGATTATAGTTTCAGTCATTTTTGTATGTCTGCTGCTGGGAATCATGGTTTCAGAGCTCTCGGTTCCTAGGTGGTTTGGTGTTAATTCCAGGGTTAATTTTCCTTAATCCCTTCATTTAAAAAAAGAAGGGTTGGGTGTTTATCGTACTAACCTGATGACACAGCGCTCAGTTCAGCGCACGGTCAGAGGATAGCCACCCATCTCCACGTTCACGGAGGTAAATGAGCCAGGAGAAGGGCGAGGGGCTGGTCTGGGAACAGAATCTTGCTTGCTAATAAAGCAAGGTGGAGAGACCCCTGCTGCAGCAGGTCTGTAAGGAAGGCGAATACAGCTGCATCGGGGTAGGCAGAACGACATCCATCTCCTGGGGTAGTCATGGGTGGCGTGCCTGAGGATACATGGCTTTGAGCAGCGTTTGGAGCTTAGGATTCTTTTGGAACCAGTTTGTTATGTTGGAAATGGGGGAGGAGGGTATTGACCACTTGGAGCAAGTCCAGAGGAGGCCACGAAGATGCTCCGAGGGCTGGAGCCCCTCTGCTATGGGGACAGGCTGAGAGAGTTGGGCTTGTTCAGTCTGGAGAAGAGAAGGCTCCGGGGAGACCTTATAGCGCCTTCCAGTGCCTGAAGGGGCTACAAGGAAGCTGGGGGGGACTTTTTACAAGGGCCCGTAGTGACAGGACAAGGGGTAATGGGGTTAAATTGAAATCAGGGAGGTTTAGATTAGATATCAGGAAGAAATTCTTCACAGAGAGGGTGGTGAGGCACCGGGACAGGTTGCCCCGAGAAGCTGTGGATGCCCCATCCCTGGAAGTGTCCAAGGCCAGGCTGGATGAGGCTTGGAGCAACCTGGTCTAGGGGAAGGTGTCCCTGCCCATGGCAGGGGGGTTGGAACTGGATGGTCTTTAAGGTCCCTTCCAACCCAAACCCTTCTGTGACTCTATGACATACCAGAATACCAATTTAGAAATACATCTCTCTGCTTGCTGAGCTTGGTAGCGATCACATTTTTTCTCCTGATCCATTTCTATTTGGATTTGACCGTATATATGGCAGGAGAGGATAGGGGAAGCTGATTTCTGTGCCGGCTGATGGGAAGGAGTCATCATCCATGGGCAGCCGAGGAGGCACATGGTGGGCAAAAAGAGAAATTGGGAAGTGGCCAGAACCCAGTTGAAAGCTCAGGGGGCCTTTGCAGTGCTTCGGGAGCTAAGACGAGGGGTGGGAACCAGTATTGCGCGCAGTGGGGATGGGAACAAAGCACTGGCGTGCTCTTGCCGCCAAAAGCAAGGTGGGACAAAGAGTCAGCGAGGCCCTGGGAAACACACCCTCTCTGTCCCTCTTCCTGGTGACATCAGTACTGATTTTCAGGTGTTTCTTGTCTAAGTAACAGGCGAGGTAGCACCTGCAGTAGTCTTGGCCCTACGTTTTTTCTGCTCCTCTGCCTTCCTCTTCACAGAGCTTGCTCTCATTCCTCCCTGAAAGGGGAGTAAACAATTGCAGCCTGTGAGCTGCTGCTGATGTTGATGCTGGCTCCTGCGCTTGCGCTGTGAGCATGGAGTGAAAAGAGGTTGGAAGCACGTTGGGGGAAGCCTCACCCACAGACACCATGAGAGCAGTCATGCACGCTTTTGCTGCTGCAGCTCTGGAGGAGGATCTGGGATCTCAAGGTAGCACAGGGTTGTTTTTGAGACCCCACCTGGAGTGCTGCGTCCAGCTGTGGAGCCCCCAACATCAGAAGGATACAGACCGGTTGGAGCGAGTCCAGAGGAGGCCACGGAGATGCTCCGAGGGCTGGAGCCCCTCTGCTATGGGGACAGGCTGAGAGAGTTGGGCTTGTTCAGCCTGGAGAAGAGAAGGCTCCGGGGAGACCTTATAGCACCTTCTAGTGCCTGAAGGGGCTACAAGGAAGCTGGGGGGGACTTTTTACAAGGGCCTGTAGTGACAGGACAAGGGGTAACGGGTTTAAATTGAAAGTGGGGAGGTTTGGATGAGACATCAGGAAGAAGTTCTTCACGGAGAGGGTGGGGAGGCACTGGGACAGGTTGCCCAGAGAAGCTGTGGATGCCCCATCCCTGGAAGTGTCCAAGGCCAGGCTGGATGAGGCCTGGAGCAACCTGGTCTAGTGGAAGGTGTCCCTGCCCATGGCAGGGGGGTTGGAACTAGATGATCTTTAAGGTCCCTTCCAACCCAAACCATTCTGTGATTCTATGATTCAACTGAGCTCAGAACGCCTGGTCTGCTTCTGTTAACAGTTATTTTTGCTTGTTTTGTGAAGAAAAACTTGAGATGGGGTGGAGGATGATTTCAGTGCAACAAAACAGAGGACCTGTTGGCTGAAATGCTGCCAGACTAATGCATTAAATATTAGTCATCTCTAAAGAATGAGTCCGAAACACTAATCCTTCTGTTTTATCTGATAACTGCCAAAATGCCTACTGAAATAGCCTAGGGAAGTGTCAAAAGAGCAGTTAAAAATAATGTACCATGTCTGTGAGTAGCAGTTTGCTGTGGGCGGTTGTAGCTCGGTGTGGGAACTGACTTGAAGGAGGTAGGTGCTAGATGCCCTGAGCTGCCTGTGGCAGACTTACGCTGCGTTTAACGTGAAGGAGGCTTGGAGAATCAGGTTGTCCCCGTGCTGCTAGATGAAGTGTAAATCTTTTCATTCATGAGACAGAGTAGACAGCAGTAAGAATGTGCGACTGCTTCTGGGTTTGCAGCGTTATTTAAATCTGCAATGCAACACAGGTATTTTTCATCATCTTGCCAAAAACTTCATCAGTGATAAATACCTGTTTCCATAGATAAGGTCCCAGGGTGTGGGCGTTATTGAGCAAGACCACATGGTCCTGCAGTGGTCCACAGGACCACCGCAGAGCTGCTCTTCCAATACCGGTTCCCTTTGTTGCGTGCAAAAGAGATCAGGGCGTATTGCATCCTCCTTCAAGAATGGCTGTGACTGTCACCAGGGCAACGCACCACTCTAAATGGGACGATGCCATTGGTCTGTTAAATGCTTCTGTTTGCTACAGTATCAGCAGGTAGAAGAAACCATGATTTAGGGCAAGATCCTTGCCATAAGGTTCGTCTTACAGTTTATAACCCTCTAACCACAAGCACCCTGATGACTAAGGAGCGCAGAAGATGATGTTGGGATGTTTTTCATTCATCTTACATTTCATTTCGATGTTAAGACTTTGATCCTTTTGTGTAGAAAGGGAAATTTAACCTACAAATATTTAAACCTTTCACAATACAATCAGATGATCCCTAGTGCACTCAGAAATACTTACAGCGGTGGGTCATCATTATTTTTAAGCAAAATCAAGAAAGAAGTGGCAAGAAGAAATCACAAGGCTAGTTGTTTCTGCCAGTTGCCTTTGTTCTTCATCTCATAGACCACCAGAACAACTCTGCAGAAAGCTGGCGTGAAGTGCGGTTTGTGAAAGTCTTCTGTGTTCATCCAGCTGAGCTGCGTTTCCACAGGATGGCAAAACCCCACACCTCTGACGCCAGCCAGGCTCAGGATCAAGGTCCCCAGTCTGAAGCGGGACGTGCTCCTCAGGCAAAGGGCAGTTCATTTGACAACCTGTTCATTTCCCCAGGGGTTGTTTTAATTCCTTGTTTTAAATGTTGCAAATGCCTGAGCCGTGTCACCTGGAGGAAGATGCCTGAGAACAGCAGAACTCCATCAGAACAAAGGCTCATCTGGCCCAATCCTCCCTCTCCAAAGGGGCCAACCCTCAGTGTCCAGAGGAGAGCATAGGAGCAGTGCCAGTCTACTTCTAACCCATGCAAGGTTGGTTGTGCAGGAAGGTTGTGACATCACACTCACAGGTGGTTTCAGGTGGGTATATGAAAAGCAAAGTCTCCAAACCTTCTTGGCATGTAGGGCTTCTTAAAGAGAGGCAGTTGCCTTTTAGTGCTGGCTGGCCACCTGGCCAGCCACCTCCTTACCCACATCAGCATTACCAGCAACCACCTTCCGCTGCACTACGTGCCTGCAAAATCCATAGTTCCTCCGAAGGGTGCTGGGGGGAGGGG
>NW_010231438.1:134816-154613 GCF_000690775.1 Eurypyga helias | reverse complement strand
CTGACACAGTTCCTGTAATTAGCAGTCACTCCATAATAAAAGATGTAATTCTAAGAATAATATACTAACATTTCATAATTTATTTTATTCTTCTTTTAAATGCAAACAGCCCTATTTCTTAAACACAGAGCACTTGACAAATTTCCTTAATACATGCATCACATACATAACATTGCACTTTGCAAAACTGCCAAGCACAGAAGCATTTAGGACATCAAAATTAAAATGTCAATTAATTCACAAAAATGAGACTGCAAAATAAATCACCGATACATGGACTTTAGGACCTTTCCAGCTGAAAGACACTTTAGAATCCAGTTCCTTATATTCTACAGTCCATCAACCTCTCTTGGAGATGGATGTCTTTTAGTCTTTCTAATTCATTCATGCATACAAACTATAGAAATCAATTAAAAAATGCAAACATTTTTTTTTAATTTATTATTTAGATAAGGGGAAGGTTTTAGTCACAGAATCACAGGATTGTTTAGGTTGCAAAACACCTTTAGGATCATGACGTCCAACCACTGACCCAGCACTGCCAAGCCCACCACTAAATCCTCTCCCTACATGCCTGACAACCCTTTCCATGAAGAAATCTTTCCTAATATCCAGTCTAAACATCCCCTGGCACAACTTGAGGCTGTTTCCTCTTCTCCTACCAGTTGTCACTTGCAAGAAGAGACCAGCACAACTAATGACACTTACCTACAATTGTTGTCAATGCCTTCCTAAGCAACTACATCCCATTAGAAAAACTATAACTCCTATCAGATGAAGTAAACCTAGAAACTATAGAAACTAGACAGATTTCCCTTAAAGACAAAAAATGGAGTCCTATTATTTTCATCTGCAACTGTGATCTTCATCTGTGAAAATGGCTTTCCAAGTCAAAGCCCTCTATTTAGCACAGTGTTTACTGCTGTAAGTTGACCCAATGTCAGTGTGACTAGACTAGAAATTTTATTTTCTTAATGAAAAATGCTCATAACCAAGGAATTCTCAAACAGTGTCCACATGGTACCATTGCAACGGTCATAAGATATAGACGGTTCACTATTAAAAACAGTCCTTGAATCCAACACTATCCAATGTCTTAGCTGATGTAATTATGCCACACAGAACAGGCTGATCAGCAAAGAAGTGATCATGTTTTTTACACAGACAGAACATAGATTATTACTCACTTTGGTAAGTACAGGACAAGGGAATTGAGAGTATGTGTGTGCAAGTCAAGCGTCCTGTTACAGCAGAACAAATATGAGAAAAAGGACAACGCATTGGAAGATCTTCAGCTACAGAAAACGGACATATCTCCATGGGACTCACATGTATGTACTACTTTTTATATTCCTAAATATGACAAATTAATTCATAGGGGGCACTGGAAGCAAAAGCATTCAGATACTCATGACAGAGATAAATAATACAAAACAGAGCCCTGCTGACAGAGACAAAGACACCTAAAAAATGAACCTGGTGCCACACAAACACATATTGATAGCACTGCAAGCTTCAACAGCATGTTTGCACTACAAAGATAAAAAGCCCAGGTCTATATTAGCCAGTGCCCACTCGCAGGTCCCTGTTTCTATGTTAACTTCAGGACAAATTCCCAGACATCTGGAGTCTGCAGGACACTTCTGCACAGCCAAACACTAAAGCGAACCCCAGGGCCAACTCCTGATAGGACAGAAAAAAAAGGATGCCAAGTCAATCTGGAATGGTCTGCATGACAAACCTGCTGCTAAGAACGTTGAGGATAGCTTAAGAAAAAAGCTGGGGAATTTGAAGGAACAGATAAGGAATGTGGTTGGAACCATTATAACAAACAGTTTCACACTGTTCTTGCCTTACGGGTCACAAACGTCTGCCATCAGAACCAAGCTGAGAAGCTGGCATACAACTTCAGATACGGTAAGGTGCTGAACGGGCTTTTAGCCCGTAAGTCATAAGTACTAAGAACACAAAACTGGTATTCGGGAGATCTCTGAGGAATGACAAGCCTGTCATCATCTGCATTAAAATAGTGCTGTCTCCATAAATGTCCCACAGCAGTCACCAGTCTCTCTGAACTGAGACCTGACTGCACCAAACAGACCTGACTCTTCTTGTGCACACGTAACCAGCTAACTCTTTAAATTAGTGTTTTGCTCAGACATGTTACAGATCACATATTTCTAGATGTATACAGTAACCAAACCTGACTTTGACTCTCCAGTCCTTTCACACTGAGTCACTTAGTATGTCTCTTTTCACCTTCCTCCCCCGTGCCTCAGCCCCGCGTGGAAGCAAAACCAACATTTGGAACTAAGCTCACTAAAACAAGGTTCATAGCTACACTTCAGGCACATGTAAAATTACCATCATCTTGCCTTCTGACAGCAACATAGCATATCCTAGAGCTTAGTTTTAGTGTATTATCACTTCCAGAGCACCACATCTTTCACTAAATGCGCAACGTATGATGCAGGTCTGGTCTCATCACAACATCTGTAACATCTGGCAGAACTGCCACTAGTCAGGCCAACCAGGGTTCTGCTGACAGACAAAGTGAGCATTATATTGAAAAGCCATTCCTCAGCTGTTTGCAGAATTCATTTCCCTGCAGAATTTTCTAATTAGTTGGCTCTTCCCAGCCCATTCCCCACAGAGGAAGCCGAAAGGAAGCAAAAGGCTAGCACCTGCTCCTAAAGCTCTAGTTGGGGAAAAAAAATTAATTAATTTAAGGATGACATATACATTAAGTATTTACACACTAGAAAGTCTTCTACCCGTGCAGCTGTGCGGATGAAGTAACTGTTTGAAAGCTTAATGGAGATTCTTCTGTGCAGAAGAATTTCCAGTGGCTCACATTCCAGACAGTTAACCACATTACCAAGGGGAAGAAAAAGGGATTTGTTCAAGCATTAAGACCTGTCTTTAAAAAAAAAAAAAAAAAAAAGGCCAGGCCTGAGGATGATTCACATGTACCTCATTCAATCACCTATGAGCTACTTTCTACCATTCTGCTTTTCTAGAAATTTTTCAAATTAAAATCCATTACTATGTTGGAATGAAGTGTATACTATTTTCTTACACATAACAGCTCACACAACAGAGTTTGTTCCTAACTAAATCAAGTAATTGGAACAAAATAAATAACATGGCTATGGTTTGAATTTACAGGCACTGGGTCACTGTACAGCAAGAACATGAGACGTATTTCACGGAAAATAAAAATAAGAACAAAACAGTACAAAAAAAGCACTTTGCATTTCTGACCACACAGGCACTTCCTTAAAACAATTTCCAAAACTGAATATAAAGGAAGATGATGGTTTACTAACAGTAGAACACATGACCAAAAATCTGCCTTACTATGGATACTGGAAGAAGCCACAATCATTTCAAGTTTTCACAGTCTGTCCACAGTAACCTTACAAAAATGTAAACCTTGCAAAAATCTAAGGTTTTAGAATGATATTATAGATATCCTCTAACTAAATTAATTTGGTCTATGTTTTGATGACCAACACATGTGAATTCAGCCCATGAAAGAACAAGAGCTGTTCATTAATAAGCTAGATGGCGTTTTCATTGTACAGTACATTATACATTTTTGTGTAATCTCAAAGCTTCCTAAAAGTTGTTTTCTAGTACAATGCATCTGTATCAACACAGGTATATATTTGGAGGAGGTGTATGTGTGATTAAGAGGCCCTTTCATTAATAACATAATGATTCCACACATAAAGTAACAGTGTTCCGTTTCTATTAACTGATCATTCTCTACCACAGTTTTAGATAAACAAATGCAATAGGGAATGTAGGTCAGAGTGAAGGTTCTCTTACACCACAGGGAAGAAAAAGAGATAATACTGCCTGCCTGGGACAAACACCCAGACCTCGCTTCCCATTCAAAGGCAACTTTGCAATAAAAGTAACGATATAAAAAGTGAAGGAGTAAGGCAAGGCTATTCCTCCTTCTTCCTGACAATGCTTGGCAGTACTCTCTGGTGTACTGCTTGTGTATGGAAAATCCGTCCATACGTGGCATTTATCCTTGTCATATGAGGTGGTGGTGGTAACATTAATTTCAAAAGCCTACAATTATTTCAACTGCATTTCCCCCAAAAGCCTACATTGAAGAGGATAATTTCAAACTTCAGAAAACCAAAGCAAACAACGCTCATTTATACTCCTCGGAAGTGCTGTAGCTAAATTCATCTATGGCTTTGAAAATCTCCCATAATACTTTAGTCTGGCCCATTAACTGCACCTGTTCTTTTTTTGGGAGAGGAGGAGGGAGGGCTGGGGGAGGCATTATTTCCCCTTCAATACCAAGTGTCTGGCTTTTTAAGGATGCATAGAATATTTTATTTCATTACTGTCTAGGCTCTTTAAATAAAAAAAAAAAAATTATCCCTCATCCCATTACTTCCCCCTTTGAAATTAAAAGTAAATATTGGAACTACAGTCTGTGCTTGGAAAGAAAAATGAGTGATACCTCACAGAGAAACATAACATGAAACAGTAAGTCTGTTTTCCACAAACAGTGCTCTCATTTTAATGATTTTTATAGGTTTCTCCTTATTTTTTCACTTTGAAAAAAATGACACTATCATTTCTTCAAAGGAAAAAGTTTCACTAAAACAATTTTGAATTACTTCTAAGGTGGGTGTAAACTTTTCATAAATTTAACCATATAAAAGCTATTACAGGTAGCTGTTGTCCAGAAGACCTCTACCCCAAATCATACAATACAGTTTAATTTCATTTGCCTGTGGCTCATTCAAATAGGCCTTATTTTTTTTCCTTAACAGGTAACATGATAGTGAATAACAATTTGAGTGTAAAAAAGACATATCGTTCTTAGATGATGACAAGTTCATGGCTTTACCTAAATCTGAAGTTAAGAACACAAGCTAATAAAACCTTGATTTGTTCCAGGAAATGATCTCTGCTTATTTAATACACAATGAAATTAGAAAAATATTAAAAACTAAATGTAGCTGTGTCAGTGACCTTCACAATTATGTTCGGGGATTTGATATCCATTGTATTGTCTTTTGCTTTCGACTACTTTTGATTAGTTTATCTGTAAATATAAAATAATTAACAAAAAATTCTATATTTTATGACACCTAACTCGACCCTTCTTTCTCTGTTACTAAGAAAAGCAAAAAAGTCAATTCCTGTACCTTCCCAAAAATTTAGTAAAATACTGCTTAAATCACTGAAGATAAACATTTCACACAAACACCAGAATACTGACTCAAGAACCATCTTTTACTGACTGCTATTTTAGTGCCACTATTGACTGGTCTTATCTGCTTCTTAGAACAGCAAAATCTTACCCATGCTATAATGGGAAGGGCAGAAAGAGAGTCTTCTCTATAACTTTGACACAACTAACAGCACAGAGCTCAGTGTAGAACCCAAATGTAACTTGCATGTTTTGATGTCAGTCAGGTGACACGTTTCAAAAGCCTGGGATTACTGCTCCCTTTTCCCTTATTCCACCTTCAGCTGGCAGATTTTCTCTGCCAGCTCCAGAAGCAGCCCCCAGATACCCAGCAGTTCCTACTCACTCTTGTTCTTTCTTCCTTGCTCCCCTTTTTATTATTCAACTGTTTCTCCACTCAGATGACTCCTGCTGTTTTCCCTGAACAGGCTCGCCTGCGCTAATGTTGTTAAACAAACGGCATGTGCCCGGATACCAAGTTCCTGAGCACACTCACTGACCACGTCTATTTACAACACGAGACACAGCAGCCTGAGAGAGGCTAACAGGTTGCAACATGCATATTAATATCGCTTTACTTCTTCATATCCTTATCTTTAACGGCAAATCTATGTAGCACAGGATATGAACTGCAAATGAGAGACGAGGAAGTGGTTAGTGCCTATCAGGAATGATGGAATTTGAGATTCTGACAGGAAGGGGGGGTATTTTAGGGTTTGGATTTCTTTTTTTGGGGAGGATTGCTTGGTGCTTTTTTTTTCTTAAAGAGAGGACTGACTGATGTTTAACAGTTGACCCCTGTTTCAGGTAATGCAGCACTTGGCAGGGACCTATTCATACTGATTACATTGTGTCAGCTGCTATTCAGATTAAGTTCCGATTTCCCTGATATTATTTCTACAACCTCATTATTTCTCTAGATAATTCTCTACTTCCTGGTTTAGGAAGGGGAACTGACATCCTCCTGGAACACCATTACCAGGGCACGAGATTTTCTTATGTCACACAACATGATGCTCATAGATTAACCCAAACTCTTACTATTTTTCAGTAGTAAAATGAGACTTCTATGAAATTTGCTTTCCTCAACTTAACAGGAGTAATGCACAGCTTGATCATCCAAGAAAGATTTACAGTACCGAGACTAATCAGGATACTACTTTTAACCAACGTTTCTCTGGCTAAGGCAACTGCTGTCTTCTTTCAGGAATCAAATGTTTTCTGTAACCACAGTGACTTTCAACCCTTACATGTACTCAGAGTGCCCAAAACTCTCCTGCTGTGGCTGGAAGGCTCTTTCCTTCTCTCTCCACTACTAAGCTCTTGGCCTACAGTATCTTTCGGTTTCTTTCCTCTTTCACAGCCTGCTGTTTGTCACTGTTTTGTTTCACTTGTCTGCCACAAAAGATCCTTGAAGTGATCCATCAGAGCAGCAGATTCACAATCAGTTTTCCAAAAGTTCTCTCACAGCATCTACAACCCTAAGCCCAACAGACCCTGCATCTACAGCTGAGTGTCATGGTAGAAAAATTAATGAGTTATCGCAAACACATATATGAATACTTCTACTACACCAGTGAACACATTCTCATTGATGATTCCTCTTCCACCCTGGCTATTAAACCTCATATTTCACATATCTGTCTAGAAGACCAGGCTTGGTTTCCATGAATAGGATGCATTATGGGGTTTTTTTATTGTTATTCAACCTCTAACAGGCTTATATCCAAACCAAGCAACTAAAATAAAACATGGCTTCCTTCCCCGAGATCGTTCCATAGCCCAGCTCTCCAACTTTCTCCCCTACCACAAACATGCAGCACAATTGTGCAACAGCCGAGAAAGGAATGGTGAGATCAGAGCTGTGACTGCAGACATCCTGACATGGGCATCTGGCAGCTATTCAACACAAACACAATTAGAGGACTTACCCTTGCGTGAAGTATTTGCTTTCTTGATAGTTACCAGCCTTAACCTCTAGGAATGCTTACGAATCAGATAGTGTTCCTTGAGGAGGGCGAGCCTTTTCAAGCTCTTCTGTCTTGCTTTAGCCAACACAGATATAAAGAAGAAAGAAATTCCACCGCATCATACAACTTCTCCAACCAAAAACATTTCAAAGGACAGAAGAGTTATAGTCTCAAAATCCTTGCCAAGGATTCAAGAAACAAAGATCACATGGTACTTGCTCTGCAGGAAAAAATAACACCACAACAGACAAACCTTGAAATTCACACCGAACGTGAAAGTGGGGGGCTTCCCGAACCCTGCTCGTTGGCACTGCATTACAGTAGGCTCCTCTGGCAGTGCTGATACCACAGAACGATGGCAGGGCTGTGCACTTCTTAGGAGACTCAAAGGCTGTGTGTATCTGCAGAGCTCTGCGTGAGTCACATAGAAAACATGTTTATGATTTTAGAAAATGTGGCCTGATGTACATGGGTGTTATATAACTTACAAATTCTAAAGTGTGACAACACAAGTATTTTCGCAGATCTAGTCCAATTAGTGGTAAATCCTGAACTTATCACAGAGGCAACAAAATCTTGAAAACAGCAATAACAGCTGACCTAACATAAAATATCTGCTAGTAAAGAAGTCAAATGCCAGCCTGAAACAGCAGTTACAAAGTGAAAATCTTCTAAAATGACCAAGGATTTAAATTATTCTCATCTCAAGCTGCATCGCTGACACTAAATACCTGGACAAAGTGCCCACTGGTATAACCTCAGGAGTGTATACTGAGGGGAATCCTAAACATTGGGAATTCCAGATGATGTGATGCGAAATGCCATGACTACGACAGGTACTGCAATTTACAGAGACACTTTATGGACCAAAACAGCCAACTTTAGGAGAGGCCCACATTCAGGCTATACTACTGCTGCTAACTTATGTAACTTCAATCCAACTTAGGTATGGACTAAGCAGACTCACCACAGAAAACATTGCACAGTCCAGCTAACAGATATAACATAAACCAAAATAATAAAAAAAAGCAAATTGTAAGGATTGCTCCAAGTCAAACATACTGAGCTGAACTTAGATTGCTCAACTGTATGACCTGTCAGAGCAAACCCACCACCTCAGTGCATGAGCACTTAGTCAAGTCACAAAACTGTCAAACTGCATCTTTGAGCAGCTTAACAGCTGCAGGACAAACAGTTGTTCACTGTAGCTGCCTTCCCAAGTGACTGGATGCACTTTTCCATCATTAGCAACTTTCACAAATAACAACAGTTTGAAAACCAGTAGAGAATGCCAAAATAACAGATATCTGAATCCACACAGAATGAGACACTCCCAAAAATATTTCTAAGACTATGAAATTCTCCCCCACACCTCCCCAGATATCCAGGGAAAATTTTTTTCACGGTACCAGAAGAATAACAATAATGCCTCAGCCAGATATTAACAGTCACAGACTTCCAAGTAAAGGAGCTGAGTTGTGTTATTAGGGTGCATGTGTAATAACCACGTTATTGTTAAGGGACAAACTACCTGAGTATGGTTCTAAACTATTGGTACCAAAGCAGTCGCATCAAGCAAGCAAATACTGTGAATAAAACTTATTTCTGGGGTAGCTCTGTCGACATCTGCAGACCTACCCAAGCCAGGCATTGATCCCAAAATAAAAAACTGGCAACAGACTATGAACGGTTTCTGGTCTTGACTTTTTCTAACTCCACTAAAAAAGCACAACATAAATCTGCAACCCTGTATCCGGGCAATAATTGAAATACATCAAGACAATGCTTGCAGTCATTCCGGATGGGGAGGGGGGGCAGGGGGAAGAGAGAGAGATTTCAAAATCTATCAGTGCTTATAAACAAGGATGTTACTTTCCCCTTTCTTATCCACAACTGCCCTTAATTGAAAGGATCAGTATCTGAAGCAACTGGTGCTGCCCTGCACATGAATCCCCTTTGCACCTCTTCCTTCTTATTTCTTCACTGGTTTTATTAACATTAGTGACTTATCTAAGTATTAGAATGCTTGGCTGCTTGGAAGCTTATCAACGGCAAATTTTATGGGCTGTTTAGTGATGGAAACAGGAGGAGTTGGAGCTCTCCCCCCCACAGCTCCCTCGATATGGAAGCCTTCAAGAAGCCATGGAATGTGCTCTCTGGTATTTTTGGTATCTTTAAAGTGTCAAGAGTGCAGAACTTCTCTTGTCAGTTGTCACAGTGTGACTCACAATTAGAGCCATCTGCTCTACATTCACCTCCCCAGGGGCACCGCTCATTTTTCACCAGCTTCCTGTTGTTGACAGCACAGTTCCTCCCTGTATCACTCTCCTCCAGCACCCATACTCCTCACAGACATTGCAACAGGCTTAAGCAGATTTCCCTTGGGAAAGCCTTTACCCTGGTTTTGCTAGTCATTGTGAAAAATATAGGCTGTTGAGAAACCTCTGAAGGCAGAGGCTGACTTTCTAAAAGAACTGAACAAATTCCATTGATTTTTTTTTTTTTCTCCAGCAGGACTCCATTGTTTTTAGATCTCTTTCAAAAATCTCAGTGTTTCTCTACATCCATTTTTATTTCAAGCATCAGAGCAGCTTGAAAAATTAAACATTATTTGGGCTGAGTCCTTTTCAGTAATTGATGGAAACAGACAGCTAACACTACCTAAATATTAGCCAAATAATTTTTCAAATACTAGATATAATTTTGAATAACAGCCTTCAGATAGAAAACACTCTTCCTTCCCTTAGCCCTCTACTCAATTTAAATAAACAGTTGTGCTACGGATTTTTCACACCAAATGCTTCTGCTGAGTGAGGCTAACTACCCCAAGCACTGACCCATACTCACTCACGCTCATGCATTGCTCTCTGCTTGGCTTAATGTCTGGAACATGTTGAAATACCACGTACGTTGGGTATGGGTAGCTGGCCTCAAGCACAGCTATGCGGTGTACATCCACCTACGGCACTTTGACCCTATACTCCTATGGACTGGAAGCTTTATTGCTTAGCCTCTGACTGGTACTAACTGCAACGGTTGGTTACCTATTAGAGAAGCAACTGTCTCAGTAATATGTTTATACTTTCAAGAATTCCTACACGAGGGGCTCCATCTATTTAAGGACTCAGGAGGCTACAGATGTGGGGACATAATTTCTCATCTTTCAGGTGTCCCTCTGTTGGGCACAGAGTACATAGGGATAAAAGCCAAAGCTCCCCGTGCAATGAATCGGGAAAATGAATGGCCATCACAGAACAGGAATGGAAATAGGAAACTGGTCAGCCTCCACCTCCTCGCTGACTGACTGAGTTAATAGAAAAACAGATTTGAGACTCTGTTTTCCCTGGGAACCCACTTTTCCTGAAACTATCTCCAGTTCTACAGGAGCATGAGATCTTACATACTGTCAGATACTGTTGTCATTCTTCCCTGTTAGGCCTGGGTTTGGTCATATGTTCTCTGTTAGGTCTACTGCATAAGGAGCAGCCTAACAGGAAATTCAAATATTCAACATAATATAAAATGCTCCTTCCACAATAGGCCACAAATTGTACGCATGTAACACTTTCATCTGAGCCTTTAGGGTACCCTGTTCCTGACCTGACACTGCTGCTAACTTCTAAAGGCTGTTGTCCTCCAAAACTCTGAATAAACTGACAGATAATCTTATTTTGTATCACAACCTAACATCAAAGGTTAATTGCATAACTTCATTATGATTTGCTGGGATCTTTCCAGAACCAGGGGTTGGCTTCTCCCAGGAACAGACTCTCTTATATATTCACACCTTTCCAAACACAAGTTTCGCAGACTTCAGACCATAACGCATCTGCATTCATTCAGTCACGTCACATCACTACAATGCACAGAAGCCTTCATTCACCTTCTAAATCAGAGTAGCATAACAGCGGAAAACATTTCTCACTGACCCTGGTCTTCAACACAAAACTGAACTTCTCTTTGCTATTGCAACACTCCCTTCACGAGGATTATATTTAAGGTCAATACAATTTGGGCCCTCGATCCACAATGCTTAAATTATTCAAGAAGTATGAACGCCTGCCAGTTAAATCGAGAAAATATGTTCTAAAGAAAGATAAAACACATCCTCTATTTAAAAACACATTTCCAAAAAGCAACTCTAAACTCATCTCATAAAACTATTATGAAATCCCTAGTTCCTCCAAACATGAGCAGAACTCCCTGCAGACCAGATTCTTAATTCATATTTGTTGGCTAATCTAGTAAACCCAGATGGGGAGAAACTGGAAAGACAAAAATGAAGGATTCTTTCAGTGTTGCTTCAGATTGCTCATCCATTATACAGCACAGACACATATCTGTATTGAAGGTTTCCAATGTTCCACAGCTGAATTCTAACTCAAAACTAGCACTTGCTGAAGGCATGAAAACCTGGATTGTAACAGATTCTGTAGTATCAGTTATGGAGCTGCAGCTAAAACACCTTAAAATGCATTTGCCACTCAAAAATTATTCCAATACAGTGATATGCAATTCTGTAGCAAATTATTTTTACAAATTACAAACCCGCTGACTTGGCCAACTACTAACCCAAGCCTCATGGACTGAAGGACTCTCCCTGACAACTGTTATATTGTACTTAACATTCGGTGCAAGTCAAGGTTACGTATTATCCAAAATCCTCCCTGTTCAACCTTCTTGTTCTTCTTTCCAAGTTTTCCACCTTACTAACATACTCTTCACATACCTGTCTGAAAGCCAACTCAAAATGACTGGACAAGATATTCTGCCGGGGTTAGCAGTATTGGATATGACTACCTACTCCTCAAACTTCATTCTTCTTATCTGTGTTTCTCTTTCTTGCTCATTTTACCTGTAACTTCAGCCCGCTCACTGCAGTAGCATCCAAACACTTTAATTACGGAACCATAATAAAAGCTACATAGCTAAATAGTTTATTCTTAGTGAATAAAGTTGTTTCCACCTGACGTCATACCTGCCAGAACTTGTGTGTTTTAAAAGTAACATCCAGTCATAAAAACTAAGAGGTACTTAGAAATTTAATGGAAATACACTCAGTTAAGTAGTGCTTTGCAGAACAGCAAAATGGTAATAAGGTTGATTAAAAAAAACCCAAAATCATACTGAAGGACCTCTCTTTTCAAGAAGAAGGTATTTAATGTATAAAAATTGTTGTGATTGACAGAATCTGGTTTTGTGTTGAAAACCTCAAGCATTACATCACAGACAGACCTGAGGCCTTGCATTTTAATACATTTCATAAAAGATCCCAAGAGCAATAGAAAGGTCACAAGAGCTATTCCAGTCCATGGGCAGTTAACCAGGAGAATGCTTCAATGCCCTTTACCCTTTGAGTGTGCTGCAGGACAAGGGAGTTTGGTGCTAAACGACAAATTGAGTTAGAAATATTTGAGTCATAAACCATAGTAAATCTTTTAGCACTTGAAACACCATGTGACACTCCAAACTGAGAGCAAATGAAGTGTTAGTCTGTGCATGTTTAAAATGCATGCAGCCTGTGTTTATGGATTATCTAATTCTTAACTATGTCTCCTTTAGGAGCCTTCGCAACCTGATGTCCAAAGACCCACTGAAGGAAACCATTTACAGAATGCTCCTCTGACATGGTTTAATAAAAAAATAATCTGTATCTGAAAGCAAAATTATTCAGGTTGCAATTCAAGGACAGCTAAATTAGGAAGTGGCAGATTTATGTGGGCCTGCATAACCTCTACTCAGCCCTCTTGTAGGTCCTGAGCCCTGAGCGAGAGAGAGGCCCTTTGCAAAAAATAGTACATGATTATGCAATTAAACACTATACCTTAACACAGAAAGGAGCTGAATTAAGGTTCTGTTGGCAGCTATGAAGAAGTCATTTCCTAACACTGAAGTTCTGAGCTCTGCAGTTTAGCACAGAATTTCTGACAGGTGACATCTTCAGATGCCTTTCATTTATTTTAACACCTTGCTCAGAATTCCTAAGGAAGATTCATATTGACAAGAACCTTAAGCAGTACTACTAAAAGCCTTCTGATCAACAGGATGACATGCTTCCAGGTAGGAGAAGGTCTGAAGAAGCTTCCACCAACAACTGCTGCCACTTCACGCCAAGTCGTTTCGGACCTGCCCTGTTCTGACGTGACGCTTTTACAACAGGGGAGAGCACAAGTATTTCTGTGGCTTCATGTACCAACAAACTTTTTGCTTCTCTCCCAGAAATATACAGCAGAAGCCAGCATAAACTTTGAACTGAATTTAGGTCAATGTAGTTCTTGTTATTTTAATCTCTCTTTGTCTCTGTTTTATGGATTTAGTCAAAGAAATCGAATATTGAAAAAGCATCTTATGTGCAATGCTAGCTCAGACTCTAAAAGTGACAAATTGATGAATGAAAAGTGACTGTAAAATAGGCCATGCTGTGTAAGTATATGAAAGTATAAAATCATTGTCTTACAGAACAATAGAAAATGTCATATATTTCTCAGGCATCATACTTGCAGAGAGTCATCACGTTTAATTTCCTGACATTTATACTTCTAGAACCTTACTCCTTCTTCTGCCTATGTGGCATTTTTGGTTGAAAAGTTAGCACAAAGCCTGTGTATTCTGAAAGTCTTATGAACAAAAAAATGCCTCTTGCTCTAGATCTTCAATGTCAAGTAATTCCTGGCCACAAATAAATATTTACTTACTGATTTTCAATATTTTTTTTAAAAAGGGCATAAAAAAATGTCTGCTCAGGTTTTGAAATACTTCCATATCAAAAATTGCTCCAAAACACTGTGGTCCTCCAAAACATTGCGTGCTCCAAAACAATGCGGTGAACAGTATAGGTGGAATTAGGACACTGTTGTATTGACAATGTCATGCAAGAAATGAAAGCAGTATTTCTGAGTCACGAAACAAAACTGCCATGCTATACTTTTAACTGAGATTATTTCACTCAAGGATCTCAAAACTGTTGCTCAAAATGAACCAGCTGAATAGCTACCAAGATGAACATTACTTTGAGACTACAGTGTTCAATCCAAAGTGAAAGTATCTCCATCTAACTAACAATACAAAGCAATGCTACAACAGGACAAACTGCTAAAGCTTTCAAAAACTGTGCAGGATGTTTTGGGATTAGCTCTTCTACAGCATTCATCTTTATGGCTAATTATCATCATAGAAAATATGCATCCTGAGGTCTATCACCCTTACCCAGGGTGCCAGTCAACATTTCTGATGGGTTTCAACAGGCCTCACACTTTTGTCCACATCCTCTTGTGTTGCTAAAATACAGAAAGGATTAAGGAATGGCCAGCACTAATAGCTGGGCCTCCTAGAACAGCAAACCTAGCATCAGGTCAGTTACGAAGCTGATCCTTACAGGACAGAGAAATGACCTCTAAATGAGGAACAGATGGAAGAAAAGTAGTGAGGATTGTATAGTCAAGTCTCATAAGAGGGCATGCAATACTCTGCACTGCCCATTGCAGACAGGAAGCTCTGGAAGCTTTGGACCTAGATGTAAAACTTACAAGTAACTGGGGGACCACTTCTGCATGCAAAGTGGAAGGTGGCCAAGGGGTGCTAAGCTGGGTCCCACCTGAGAAGCCTTTTAGCCGAGTCAGTACAATGCTGCACCACAGTGCGTAGACCTGATGCAAAGGAAATACTGGCTGACCCATGAAGAGCAAGAACTTGGCACTGCGAAAGAACATCTTGTCAGAAGGTAGAGCCGTCAGCTCCGGGGTGTCCATGGTCATGCCTGGCAGGCACACCGACACAACTCCTCAACTTCGAGAACGCTTTCACTTCAAAAGATCCCACTTGAATGCAAGGATACATGCTGGCAACAGCGGCCTCCTTTGAGGTACCTTTCCCCTTCTAGCTATATTTACCTAAGAAGTTTCATGTGCACAAAAGAATGAGCGAAAGGCAATATTCAGATATGTGACAGGAATAGTCTTTATTGTTATTTCTTTTTCAGCCAGTGCTTTGTTTTCTTTTAGTCTAAGTCTGACAGTCATAAAAAGCTATTGTAGGTGCAGCCCACTGAGAAACAAACCACAGTTCTCCCTGCAATGCAGAGGGCAGGCATCATTATGCTGTTAGCGTGCCATGTGGAATTCATGCAATGCATCCGCTTACTCTATTAAATTAAAGCATTTCCTGTAGCAATTAGGAAGGATAAAGAAAATAGGTGCTATTATAAAAACATTGTTTGATTGGCTTTTTTCTCTGCAAGCCATTAGAACATGATAGTTTATACATTTGAACTGCAGGACCTCTTACCTCCCATCCGTTACCAACAGGACATAAATGCGAGAGGCTGCCCCTGAAGCCAGCAGCGTTGCGGTAGATATACAAGCTGCAAATGAGACAAGGATCTGTCTCATTTTTTTTCACCCTGTTTTGCCTTCCCCAAGTTATGTACTCCCTGCACTGCCTAACTCTCCACTTAGTCACTGTTTTTCAGTCACTGCTCTTCCTGTGGGACCCTCCCGGGTGTCTACTCCTCCCTGCATTCGATAAGGAGATTATTTGGAATGGAAGTAGACAAGCACAGGTGGTGGGACCACCTGCTGCAATCTCTTCAGTGCTTCTGGACAGTATAATAGTGCTTGGGCTTAACCTTTTATTTCCTTTTTTTTTTTTTTCTTTCTTTTTAGCTGAAGTTAGCTTTCAATTCATTTATGCAGCGGACTGAGAGGAGCAATTATGAAGAAAGACATTATTCCCTTGGTCCTGGAAAAGCAATTTGCTGGAATACCATACCCAGTACAACAGGCTCTTCCTTCGCATTATTTCAAAACCTCTGGCAGGCCCAACAAAAAGGCAACCCAAAAGCTCTTTTTAAGGTGCATTCCCCATCTCTCCCTTCATTACCGAACAGCTTTAAGTACCTTATTACTCACCTGCTCCTGCCAGCTACCAAATTTTATGTGGCCATGCACAGCAGTAACAGACTCTCTCAATCCTTCGTTTGGCTGTGTAGTCAGGCATACCCTCAGCCTAAAAGGGCACCTACATTAGCAACTTACTGGGGGGTATAGGGCGTAGGAGGAGCAGGGTTACTTTAAATTTACGTAGGGACTATACTTGGCATCTTGTGGCACGCTCTCAGGTTCACTGCTGGTGCAAAACTGTTTGCCTCCTGAGGTAGGGTGACGTTGCACAAACGGGCATGAGTTACACCCCAGTGCAGACACCAGTCCTCCAGCATGTTGCTCTCCATGCATCGTGCCTGACTGGGACTGGCAACTGATGTAAACTTTATTCCTTATATAGACACAACGTGGGCATAAAATCCTGGAATTATAACATACCACATTTCAGAAAACTAAGCTACTAACTTGTATGGCCAGCAGTGAAGTTAAAACAAATAGAAGACTCAGCTTTGTTAGGTTCTTGTTTACAAAAATTACAGAAAAAAAAAAAAGTCTTTGTTCAAAAGAAGCCACATTTTCCATAGACTTGTCATAGTGAGACTCAGAGTCAGGTATTCTCAGTTTAACCCAAGAGGGAAAAAGAAATCCAACAATTACATGTAAATCTATGAAGATGAGCACCAGATTTAAATGGTGCTTCTTACAGCTGGAGTTCAAATTAGAATCAGCAAGACCTAGATCCTAAAAAGCACGTGACAAGGACTATAACAGACAAATAGGCTTGAGAGAGACACTACAGTTTGCAACCAGAGAAAAAATAAGTATTTTCTTAGCTTATTTAAACTTCAGCCTTTGTAATCACAGAAACACTTGGCAGAAACATTCATGTCAGATTTTAACATATCTCTGGAAAAATTTTGGTTACATGGGTATAAATAACTTTTGCTTAAAGTAAGGTGAGGTTTTCATTTTCATGCATATTATGCCCACTGTACGAAACATTACTGAATTCCGGGGTCATTTTATGGCATGTATCTCTGGCAGTACAACTAGAAGCACCGAATGCAAAACAAGCCCTTCAGATGCACTTGTTGTAAGTGCTCATCAGGGCTCAGCAGTTAACAAAAAGGAATGGTTTTATAAAGTCACTTGAGAATCTGAAGATGGAGAATTTATTCCTCACCTGATACACATTTGACAACTTGCTTTTCATCTCAGTAATGAAACAAGGGATAATTTTATTTCTTTCTGCCAGCTTTGAAAGAAAAATACCTAGTCACATTATTCAGCACTGATTGTTGCTTCATTTGCATGCATGTATGATATCAGTCTGGTTTTAGAAGTGATAATTTCATAATATCTTAAGAAAGATGCATGCAGCGTTTCATTTGTGTTGTACGTGTCATCTTCCACTGGGATCCCGTAATTTTCCCCTGGAATTTACTCAACCCTGAGCTCTTAAGATGACAGAAAATTGGGCTCGGCAAGCCACCAGTGACAGATCTAACTGAAAACATATCTTTAGACTACACCAAGGATGCAAAGATTTACCTGTGGCTATGAAGGGAATGTATGCAGACTCTATTTCATAAAGAAACACTGTGTATGCCATTCTCCTCAAGAGTGTGTCTTTTGTACCTTCAGTACCTACAGGAGTGATGAGGAATGCACAGTCCTGCAGATACATTATCTGAAAGTGTGTGCCTTTGTTTGCTTTGCTTCTGTTTTGTTCTACGAGTCCTTCATTGTAAGAGAGACCTGTTTATACATTCCATTTTTCTCGGTCTTCTTGGCACCTCGAAGTCAAACACTACTCCAGATCAATCCCTTGATTTACAACGTAGTGGAAGTACAGTCTATGTCAACGTTAGAAACAGACAAAAGAATGTACATGCCACTGATGATTTCATTTCTAGTTTTCCAGCACCTTTTGTTATTTCAGGGTGTTGTTTCCTGGTGGGAACAGGCACATTCAGCTGTTGTTTTCATGCTGAAAGACTGTGTAGAAGCACTTCCCTGGGTTTTTTTGTGAGTTGGTTTTTGGGTGGGTTTTTTTTTTTTTCCCCAGACATGTCTTTCAGCATGTTTCCAAAGGCTTGGAATCAGCATATTGTGTTGTGACATGTGCATACTTGACACTGCTTTGTTCTCTAACTTCCTTTTGTTACTAATCTTTAGGAAGTTATCTTACAATTAGCAAGGAATTTTGAGTCAGTGTTATTGCAGACCCAGGATATTGTCCTCTGCCATCTGCAAAGAAGAAAGCTTGGAAGAGCGTTTTTTTTGCAAGAAAGTTATTTTAGTATTTTTAACTGCCAGAACCACATAGCATCCTACTCTCAGTTCACTGCATAGAGAGTCATAGCTTTGCCTGCAGCCAGCTGAGAAAAAATACAATTCACATTACACACTACAAACATTCTTCATTAGACAAACTAAAGGAAACCTAGGGCATTACAGTAACTCTCCTCAGATTTGGTACAACTCTTTTCTGTGTTTTGCTCTGGTTTAGTGATTCTCACATCATACAGCAAAAGTGCAGTATATGCAGAATTCCTAAGGTTATACAGAATTGATTTCTTTTTCATTCTCAACTTTGCACCTTTATGTAAAGGAAGCCTCTTCATGTATCCTGCAAATGAAGCTGATAAAAACCAAAAAGAAACCAACCAAAAAACCCAAACAGGTCCTGTTTGGTCTCACTGGCAAATAGGTTCATTTTTAGCTGGCTTAAAAGCCCATCTTTTTATGCTGTTAATCTTTTTCTTGTATTTTAGACCATCAGACTTCTGGAGCCCAGACAAGAAGCCAATTTGTTTTGAACTCCTCCTCTGTCAAGACAACACAGCTCAAGAAAAAGAGAAATGGCAGCATTTTGGACACAGCAAAATACCTTGAGAGCTGTCTTGGAAAAACTTCCACAGGGAAAGGCCTAGTTTCCCACAACCCAGTCAGACACTACCTGCCTGTATGCCCAGTATGTTGGGTGGGATCTGGGGTTTCTGCCAAGGGCCACTTCAGACAGGAGCCGCCCAGGAGCTTCCCATGATAGATCCATTGCCTCTATGAATCTGTGATCCTAACAAGGCTGGCTGCTACCCTGGGTGCCAATTTATGCCTCAAATAGCGATACTGAGAATGCCATTAACATGGCAAACAGGCTGAAATCCTTACCATTGTATCACAAGACTAAGAGCAGCAGTAAAAATGAAAGCAACCAAAGTTACACACCTATGTTAATGTAAAGCAGGGACCTGGTAAGGATGACCGTAGCCAGCTTCTTATTTCTGACGCAAATCTTGTTATGCCTGTGCAAGTCTTGAAGAATTGGCCTGCTGTTCAGAGATGTTGAAGTCTTTAAATCTCACTGACTGCCAAAATTAGACGAAGTGCCAGCATCTGGAAAGGAGTCAGCAACATACCATGTGGTCAGCTGCTTACAGTTCGGTGAGACATCTTGTAGACCATAGTGTAAAGCATGTATGTTAGACCTTGCTGAACAATAGCTTCCTCAGGATATACATGATATACATTTTGGTATTATCGCATAATAGATGTATGTTTCATGACAGCGCCAGCCAAGAAAATATTGTTTATCCATTATGAGAGAGGTGGGGAAAGCATCTCCCTAGTTCGTGTTTTCAGTAGCTTTTTCTTTATGTGCCACACAAGATACATTATATTATTTGGAACAAAAAAATTGTTGCTGTGGGGAGGGTAT
>NW_010231438.1:133173-134785 GCF_000690775.1 Eurypyga helias | reverse complement strand
AATGGAGAGAATCTTTTTCCTTAGAGTCAGTGGAAGTGTAATAAAGTGTCTGCTTCAGACTTCAAGAAGAGACCTGAGTAAACAGAGCTTTTTACAGATACCCACTGGATCTCAAAGTATCAGTAAGCAGTCTCTGTTTTTCACCGTGCTAACACCTATCCCCATCAACTTCCCTAAAATTCATAACTTGAGCATGTGTACACAATACAGGGGACCATAATACAGTGTCACCCAAATAAACGGCAGCTAACCTAACTGCCAAACTGCATGCTGTGGCAGTGTGTCCGTACAGGACTCTGCGATCTCCAGGCAGTTCTACATAACCAAACCAGGATTTCTCAGGAACAGATCAGATATCTGTGCACCACAGTCCCTGGCACTGAACAGACATGCTGAGTCCACCAGAGTAACAGGAAGTCCCGAATACTGACCAATTATTCAACTCCTGAGCAACACAGAACTACTTAGAATCCAAATTTTGAAGTGTTGTTTAATTTTTTTCATTATGAACTCTCCCTCTCAAATCTATATGTCAAGATCAGTGTATGAGAGGGACACCATATCTGAAAGTCTGTCCGAGACTCAGCTTGCAACACAACAAGGAATGAAGTCTAAAAATATATATTTGACAGAAACACACCAATAACAATTCATATAACTGAAATAGAAGCGAAGAAGTTTATGATGTAAAATTCTAACCTGAGAAAATCAACAATAAGAAAATGGCTAAACCTTGAAAAGGGTTTTGTTTTTTTTTTTTAGTGGTGGAAGTTTTGGGTTCTGCTTATTTATGGCAAAAATTCTCCACAAGTCAATTTACTAACTCCGTAATCTAAGGATTACAACACATAGAGCATAAAACCAACCAAAGCAAAGAGAAAATAGTCTCTCCCTTGCAAATTTGTTTTGAGACATTCAGTAAGTGCTTTCTATTACTGGTATTTTCCTCCAATATAAATGGCATTGTGGGTGCTCACTCATGACAGCTGCACAAACTGGAAGTTTGTGTAATGTCCTGTCTGGCATGGAGCACACCATATGATTCCTTACATGTTAAATAATTCCTTCGGTAATACATTTCTCCACACATAGGCATCTAAATCGATATGCTACAATAATAAGTAACTGTACGTAGTCACAGGATATTCCTCTAAAAATTGTTTGGTTTATTTATTTCTTTTTTAACACAGCACAGCAGCATAATCTATCATTTTCTGGCACCAGTGTCATTTATTAGTGTTATCTAAGTTGTACTACTTTCCTTGTCACATCATAAGTTAACCTTTCCTAATCACTACCATGGACGTTAACCAGGCTTTCCCTGGGGATGTGTTTAACTACAGCCATGATTTTCCTGTTATTATGTACTCTAGTGCTCTGAAAGCTCATGTTGATTCTAGTCAGAGACTGTAAATAGATACATGTGACTCTGATGCTGAGGAACTTAATACACGAAGTGGGTAGATGTCTAGTTTAAATTAATTCCATAGTTGGTAGTGTGCTAAGATCCTCAAAGAATCCTGCCTTTTGCTCCACTTGCTGAACAGTCAAGTCCTCCCTTTTGGAAGCTTAACAGAAATGGTTTGAAGTCTTCCTCCTTTCTCCAAACACC
>NW_010231438.1:124598-133142 GCF_000690775.1 Eurypyga helias | reverse complement strand
TAGATATACTTTATTGGCTTGGCAAAGCACTGTGGCCTGCACATGATATGAAGGACTGGACACCAGTGCTGCACAATACCCTTCTTCAAACCTGCACTGGATTTCAGCTAGGTTCTTGAGCATCTACACAAGCTAAAAGTATGGTTTTCCCCATCAGTGCTTTCCTATCATCCACACAGGACTCCTTCTCTGAAACTTGGCGTCTACATGGAGTGTGGGAAATTGTACTCAGCTCTCCTAACTCTGCAGCCAGCTACTTAATCCTAGCCATGGAAAGCAACAAAATGGCAGTAATCCTGGGAAAAAAAAACCCTCCTCTTGAGAGTATTACAAAGAAGCACTTAGGCTATGGACATGTTACTCCTGAAAGAGCATTAAAATTCAATCCAAAAGCTCAAACAGGACCTTGAAGACCAAGTGAATTGGTTAAGAAAAACAACCAACCAACCAAACAGTAATGCCCAGTTTTCACTAGCAGAGATACTGACTGAACAAGGAATTGACAATTCAACATCTACTCTCTTGAGGCATGTTTCAGCCTTAACAGGGTAAGTTGTTGCCAATACATCTAAAACCAAAAATTTCTTAGACTAGGAGGGGAGTGCAGCAAGAGACATCCAGCTGTGCTGAATTAAAACACTCCACTTAAAACATCCTATCAATCACAGAGCAGGAGAGTGTTGACGTTATTTGTATGAAATGTAAGAGTGCTATTACTCACCTGCAATTAAAAAGAATAGTTTGATTTGGTTTCTTGCCGAGAGTTATGTGAATATTTTCCCTTTTGCTAGGTCATGAATGTTGCCAGCTTCCATAATCTGAAGGTAGCATTCCAGGTTCTGACTAAATCGTGAACAATATCATGATACAAGTCAGATCATTTTGAAGGGAAAATTATTCTTTTTCTGAAACCTAAATCATAAATCCGTTTTATTCACTGCAAAGGAATGGCTTGCAATGTCATAAAAACACAGCTTTAATTGGCACACTTGTTGGCACAGTCTGAGAAGAGTCCAAGATCTGAACTATTCTCCCTAGATTAGGACCCTCAGGGCATGGATTAAGATGAGACATTAACAGGGCAGCATGCAAAAGCTTGCATTATTGAGATAGATCTTCTTCATGGATAAAAAAAAAATAGGAACTTTACAATCCTAAATTAAAAAATGACAGTTGTAAATGAGAACAAACCTACAGATATGGAAGAGTCAGACAAGGATCTAAATCAAAGACTGGTAATGTAATGAAAGCATCGGAGTGGTTTAGAGGGGATTTTGGCTGGATGACATCTTCCAATATTAGGAGTAAGAAGTCCACACGGCTTTGAGTGCAGGCTTATAGCATGCCTGGCAATGTAAAATAATTCACATCCACTAAATTAAAAAAAAAACCAGACAAGTAAGGGCAAGTAAAGAGGGTTATTCTGAAGACAGAAACCCTGGGTAAATGCCTTTGGTTCACATTTTTTTCAGGTTCAAATCTACAATTTTCTCCCTATTATAGTAGTTCTTTTTAGCAGACATTAAGTATGCCTTGTACCAAATTACTAGAATTTGACAATGTTCATCAGAGCGAGCCCACATAAAAACTTTGAGGTATCAGAAATAGTTTGTCTTCCTCCCAGACACATTTGCTTGAGGATTTCTCTCCCAGAAAAGAAAAACATTTGAATACTCACAACAGTGGCAAACAGTTAGCTGAGTATCTATGCAGCCATCGTAAAGCTACTTGTTGATTCAGGTCATAGGAGCGTCAGAGTTAGATAGCTAGGGCTGATGCACTTGGGTCTGGGTGTAAGTTTCACCTGTATCTTGATGCCATATGAGACAGGTACCCAGGCATCCAGTTGCCCACCCCTTCGCTTTGGTTCCTGAAGGAAAGAAATCAAGTCTGTGAGCCTGAAAAGAGCTGTAACATGCCTCACTGAGGCCCCTGTATGCAGTCCTGTGCTTCAGAAGATCCCACACAGCACTGATCTAAGACAAGCAAATCACAGGCAAGAAACATAACCTATGTGTTGGCAACAGACCTTTCTGATATTCTGCACAGGAAAAATAACCGCACTATGCTGTGCTCATCTGTCAAAACCGTATCTCAGAAAAGAAGGTATGCTGTGTCCCTTGAGCTTCCTAGCTCCATTTTCTCTTTAACACATGGCTGAATTCTCAGGCAGAGCAATTGCCTGAAGGCCTAATTTCTGTAGAGTTTTCCCCATGTTATAACGAAGGGCAAGGTTATCGATAATACTACCAGGAAGTGCATGTAAACACTGGTTCCTTTTACTGCATCACTCACTCTTCCCCAAGGTATTCTCAGAGACTTTCAGTCTCAATTACAAGAAACCATTTAAAAGTTTCATTAAGAGAGTAGCTATTAAAAAACAACGACTAGTCAAGCTCTTACAAAACACAAGTATTTTGCCATGTACATCTTTCTATAATGGTTCCCTTCTGTGTGGCTTTTTCCTATTTCTCAAACTTCTTGAGGATGTTTGAGGGCTTAGATAACAAAGTAACATGCCTCCTTCTAGTAGAGAGACAGAATGATTTGAAACTGGCTTATCTAAGGGTCACATCCTGCCATTGATTTTTTTCAGTGCTCCCTATTGATTTCAGAGGTGAGTTCCACAGGCAGATCAATACCAGGATATGGTCTTTATTTATTAGTATACTTCTGGTCATTTCACTCTGCCCTAATTCCTCAAAACATATGGAGCTAATTATGGCATTCAACATTGCATTGGCCTTGTTGTCTTTAGAGGAGAGTTAAGCCTTCCTTTGGTCAACAAAATAATTTGAAATGATTGTTTGGTGATTTCTGCCACTGATCCAGAAATGGATCCTGTGACACATTATTTCAGGACAGGACAGGTGTAGAGTAACAGGGACACATAGTTAAACATGTCCTTTGACTAACCAGCAGCTCCAACCAGCAGCAGTACTAAATTCTGAGTAGAAGCTTTAGCCAGTGTTTTGACAATGAGAAACTCTCTGCATTGAGTCAGTCGTCTGATTCTCCTAATATTTTAAAGACTTCACGTACTAAAGAAATATATATTGGGCACTTCAGTGAAGCTTCCCTTACTATAGATTTCTGAATGCCATCACTACCTTTTACTTACCAGGTCAAGAATAAAGGAACTGCACTTTTCAAGAAGTTCACCCAGCATGCATTTTTTTTAATTCCTAGAGCTTGGAGCCCCAGCTGACCTGGAAAACCCCTGTATGTATTCTCAAACTAGCTGCCAAGAACAGGACTGAATTACAACAGTTTTTTCTGTGGCGCTGGCTCACTGATAAACCTCAGCACTCATGTTGCAGCTGGGGTCTCTGCTACCTAGAGCTCTACTAGCTGCATGCAAGCAGGGAGGTAGATGGCAGCCTGTGCGAAGGAGGCAATGGCACTCTACAAGCCCCAGGCGTGATACAGTCTTTAAACGGCAGAAGTAGTGAGAAGTGAAATGTCTTTAAAGACATAGTGCCTTTTCATTTCTCCCTCTTTCCACAGAATTTTCTTCACAGATGTGGGCATGGGAAAGAATTAGTCATGGGCCTAATTTGAATGTTCTGCCTCTTAAGAATTCAAAGCTTCTACACAGAGTTATAACATTTGCATGGCTAAAATGCAACACCATGTTAAAAAGCAGGGTAAATAAAACACTTCCTTCCTATGTTCTACTCCTACGCTACCTTTCTATACTCTAAAAAAGCACCAAGATCACCACTGTCTGCATTCAGAAGGCCTTCTCTTTAAAAATAGAAAAACAATCTTGTCGTTATTTCTAGATTTACATCAGACACAGAGCAAAAGATGAACACTCCAAGAGTTTTGATCTATGATATAGCCAGTGAATCCTAGTATTCAGATGCAATAAACCAACAGCTTCGTAACAACTACTGCTGTATCTAAGTACATTTGATTTAACTGAAGAGAGCAAAGGAACAACTCAGCAAGGAAAAGAAAAGTCATAGGGAAACAGAGCTTAGCTATTTGCTCAGCTGCCTTGGAGACTTAGGAAACACCAGTGCTCTGTTGACTCTGCTTCTCTTCGGCACGTTTACAGCACTGGAGGGTCTGGCCTGTGCTTTAAGAAAATACTGCTCCTTTTCAATTGTTAAATAGTGACAAAGTCCAGGTGACCCTAGCACAGAGTCTGAGTGGTTTATGTCAAGCCTGGAGACAGTGACTCACGGAGTCACAGATGATCAGTTGATAAATGTCACCGGTATCAGAAACTAGGCCATTAACATGAGTGATGTGAGAAGTAAGAGGTTAAGTAAAAGCTACCTTCATAATGAATTTGCGATACAGAAAAGCAACATTATGACCCAGGCTTGGATTTTTGGGTTTGTTTCTCATTTCCCCTTAAGGTGGATTTGGTTTTGTAACTTTAGTAGTGGTTAGATGTTTTGTAAGGTTTTTTAACGCAACATACATTTTTCTTTGGTACATTGTCTGGGAAATGTCTATGAGAAATGTTAGAAAGAGGTTCACATGAACCAGGGGATCAACTGATTTTTTGCAACAGTCTGCTGCAATTTTTTGCTGCAGTATTTTTGCAACAAACTGCTAGGTTTTGGAATAGCCTTAGCTTCCGAATGACTCAGAAGCTGCTTTTAAAAGAATTTCTAAGAAAAAGTGAACTGCATTAGTACATACATTACAAGCAATGATTTCCCTTATCTACAGTTAAACATAACACTAAGGACTTTGCTGAAGCAGAGCCCTATGAAATCTTCCAAAATTACTTAAATATCTAAAGTTTCATTGCTTAAATGTATAAGCACACAACACTTGAGATAACCACTCTGTGTAGCCTTCTTAGTTACAATTCAAGAATTAAATATGTCGTTCAAGTAATTGTGTCCAAGTGGCATCCCACTTTAGGCACAGACACTTCTCTGATCTTCAGTGATGTAAGCCAAAAAAGTTAGAATTGAGAAAAACACTGGGAAGCTTTGGCTGCTACCATGCAACACCTCACAAGCCTATTCTCAAGAAGCTGGTTTACAACACAGAAAAAGGAGAAATTAATATTTCATAGCGGTGATGACTTTGTATAAAGCATATGTACATAAGGTACATCTGATACATTTTCAGTACACCATACATTTTCAGTCATACCTCTTCTCCATCCTCTTATCAATTACACTTTGTTAGGACAAAAGAAAAAGCAGGTTTAGACCACTACCATTACAGATATATTTACCAGAACACAGTGCAGTCAAAGGATTTAAATAAAGAAATAGAAAGGGGTAAATGGTTTTCGAAGCCTCTGGAGACTTTAAGTGTGACAGAGAACACCCCTTTCAAGACTTGAGTGTTTAATATCCATCACACAGTAGAGGTATCTCATTCTCTTTCAAGAGGAGAGTCTAAAGTACGATTTCTCAGATATTCATCAACAGCTAATATGGACCATTAACAGAAACACATTTTGCAGAAATAAATCATTTTCTGTTATATTTCAGTTTGAAATTAATTTAGTATTTACCTAGAAATACAGGGAAAGGAAGAAGGGTTTCCTCCTCAATTTTCTGCTCAAAATTATTTTTATTTAGTTTATCTTACAGTGGGAAATAGAAAATAAATCAAAATCAGAAAGAAACATCATACATGATATTTTCTCAATCACTTCAATACAACTTTATTTTGGTGGAATTTCTGGTAGCTTGGGAAATTTTGAGAATTTTCCTCTCTCTGGAGTGGAAATAAGCAAGGAAAGTTTTCAATGATTGCTTGGAGTTTATCTTATTCTATAACATCCTAATTCTGATCTTTCTCAGCACTTGAAAGCAGATTCATTTACTCATCCCTTCCCTTCAATAGCCTCACTGGACTGTGCACCTGGTACACAGATTTTCAAAGTTTCTTCATCTTTATGTTCTCCACAGTCTGTCTTCCTGGCCCAATAACACATAGAGTTATTGCAAGGTCTGATGGCCCCCAACATGATCTTCCTCTTTCACCTCACCCATGCCAGCTTTGCTCTGCTATCGAATCTGCTAAAATCTTAGTTATTAAGTCAGCTGTTGGAACAAGTCATGCCTCAAACTCATGACTTCTGGCAACAGAAGAAAGATTCCTTGTATCTCTGCAGATCTGCAATTGCAAAACAGGTATGGTGCCCCAGGAACAACTGAGAGAAATAAGACCCATCAAGGGATACATCACAGCCAGCTGAGCCAAAGTCTGCATCAAGAAGAAAAGGCAGATGACAGGCATTGGAGACTGTCTTTTGAAGGACTGAGCAACTTGCCAACCTGTCTTACTTCCCAGACAGTTTGTTGCTTGTTAGGTGTTTGCTCCAGCATGTTGACAGTAATGAGACTTGTCTGCACCTTGGACTATTAATTATTCCTTGCTGTTCATTCATGTAAGCACAATGACAGGGGTGAGCATACCAAGAGTGGCTATAAAGTCTGGGGACACAGGTGAAGAGGAAAGGCTTTGGTAGGAGGAGATATGTCTGGTAATCAGTGAGCTGACTATGGGGTGTGTTGTGCTGGATTCATTACAAACAAGGAAGAATCGGTCAAAAATGTGAATGGCAAGGGCAGTTAGCATGAGACTATGAAGTTGAAAATCTTGAGACAAGGGAGCAAGACAAACAGTAGAATCACAGCCCTGGACTTAAGTTTCATTGAGGAGAAAGGATTTCAAATTATTCACAGATTTGCTGAGTGGGATCCTATGGGAAACTGGCCTGGAAACTAACAAGCCTAAATAAGGTGGTTGATATAGCAGGGCACCCTCCTCAAACACAAAAAATGGTCCAAACTGAGGTGCAGAAAGTTGAGTAAACTCAGCACAGGGTCAGCATGGAGGAGTGGGGAACTCCCGACTGAGTTCAAATGCAAAATACAGCGACAGTGCTCAAGCATGCACAAGTGGAGCTGCAAAACCCAGAAATTATCTGAAGTTGAAACCAGAGCTAAGTTAAATATGAACTGAATAAGTTGATAATGAAGTGGGTGTAAAATTGGCCGGATTTCCAGGCTCACAGTTTTTAACACATTCTAAACTTCTTTATATCTAGTGGTTCTGACTTTTGTTTCAAAGGATTTTTGCCTGAATATAGGTTCTTTCCAGAGCCAGCAGTAATTTTTACCACTTGTAAAAGGTGTATGAGGGTTCTCAGGGAGGGGAGAAGGAACAAACGCAGCAGAACTGGTTTTCTTACCATGCCCTTTTAGTTATCCATACTCATCTTTCCATGTCGAATTTGAAGAGAGCAACTGCAATCGCTACAAGAAACCACTGACACGAAAATGCTGATACGAGCTTTCTCACACCAGAGTGCTTACTCCTGCAACAGAGAACTTTAAGACAATGTAGAGTCATATTCCACATCTAGAAATTTTAGTACATCAAAGGAGAAACTAAGGGAATGTGTTACAAACTCTCTACCACTACCATTGACCTCAAAACAAAGTTCTGAATTTCCATCTTGGACTGCTTGAAATTGCTGGGTTTGGTAAATTGGGTAATATGCTCAACTCGGAAATTATTTGACATCCTTAATTTGAAATAAATAAGTGATATTTGGCTAGGAGTAATGGGAGGCCCATTCTATGGGTGGAAAGGTGTTTCTAGTTGCAGAAAACATCCGATACACAAATCTTGCAACATTTGCAATCAAGATGCAAGATTGCAAGTTGATTATAACCTGCAATTTGTAGCATGCAATCTGTCCATTTTAGATCATCTACCAAAATATCACTCCTGAAAATCAGGCAGCACACAGCACAATGGTTAATACAAATTTCAATGGTTCACCACACTTGCAGGAAACCAGAATTGTCTTGTTCACATCAGATAAGAAAACATAGACCAGTAGAGGTTTCCTTATGACGAGGAGAGCAAAAGAATGTATTTGAAAGGAGATATAGGATCTGTCAGATGGACGGGCTAGAGATTTTTTTTAATTGAAAGAGGAAGTGGCACACTAATAAACCTAGATGAAATCCACCTTATTTATAAGGAAACAAAAAGAAAAGAAAGAAACCAACAAACATAAAAGCACATATGGTCATTGTGCTCACTGTTTGCCTCCTAATAAATGACCTGAGCTGTCTGCAACACCAAAGCACTCACCAATTTGAAACTCCTGAAACTTTTCCAGAGGCTGTTTAGTTTATTTCTGTTGCACTTAAATCCACTTAACATGGCACTGTGATAAACACCACTTTCACTTAAGTTGTCCTGATGGCCAATAGACAGTGCCAGGTGCTCTCAAAATATAATAAATAATTGTCTGTCTCATCCACTTAAGCAGCAGAGCTTACAGTCTGTGCAAGCCTGCCCTGATTTCCTAACATACCTGCTGGTTTGCTGCTCTTATTTTGTTGTTGTGTTTAATAGCTAACAAAACTAAGTCAATGGTTTAATAAAACATTCAGTATTTTGTATATGTCTCAATTACGCATCTACAAAAGACATGAATGGACTCGAAGTCCCAGATTAGTAAATGTATTCAGAAGGATCACAAGGGCTTGAAATCATAAAGGTCTGATCTGAACAGAACTATCACGCTGGAGTTAA
>NW_010231438.1:115960-124578 GCF_000690775.1 Eurypyga helias | reverse complement strand
GAATGCCAGGGTAGACTGGTCAACCTGACTAATCATAGGCATGACATAAACAGTGGTTTCTGACCTAGCTAACATGGGATACATGAGACTGCTTATAAGATTTTTTTCCCCTGTCTTGGAGTGAGATAGATATAGGAAAAAATATATTCAATTTTATGGGATTTGTGGTTAATAAGAACAGCCTGCTACTATGAGTATACTGGAATCTGTCATAGAACAAAAGGTGAAAAAACAGATCCAGAAAAAGTCTCTAAGACAGCTTACAGCTAATTGTTAGTGTTCATATGAGACAGATGTGTGTTTTAGTTTGTAAGTTCTTGATGTTCCTGGACTAAGTTAAAATGTTCAGATCACAGCTGAGACTTTCTTGGGAATGAGGTGGCCACTCTGCTGAGGAGAGGTTCAGACAGTTTACAATGCCAGGTAGTTTATATCACTGGTCAGCAGCATATCGAGGGCTATCAGCACTAACAGGGTCCTCCTTTGGGTTAGGCTCTGCACAGCTCTAGGATTTCTGTCATGCTGAAACAGATCCACTGCACCTGACCTCAATTTAGGACTAGTGTTTGCCTGTGATGGTAGCCTGTGTTTTTTCCTTTTTCTTTTCTTTTTTTGCAACAAAGAAGATATGTGAGAGCTCCTGTGACAGAGGTACTAATTATAGAGTGCACGTGTCTCTTCTTAAACAGCCGAAGAATTGTTATGGGAAGACAAATCTTATTTCATCCAAACACTGTATCTGAATAAACAGTTGAATAAAATCAATAAAGAATTGATGTAAAGCTTTCAAGAAAGTCAAACACTGTGGTAAATCTGGTTTTGAAAGTGGTTTTTATGTGCCTGCAGCAGCCACCATAGCTATCTGCTACCTGGAGCACCACTCGGATCCCCATCCTCCTGGGGGGGTTCCTAAGCTGTGTTCTCTCTGCACCCACCACAGCTCCTGTCTTGTCCCCCAGGAAGCTGAAGAACCCTGTGGCTGTCCATCACTAATTTTTATCATCTGGATGATGCTAATCAATAAGACAGAGCATGGAGTAACTATTTTAACAACTTTTTTTTAAGTGGAGCTACTGTAGTTGTGAGCTACTGATCAACCTCTATAATTAAGTCTATATTATTTTCCTTTGCAGCCATTTAGCACAAAGTGAACTCATGTTTTTAAAAAAGACACAGGCATGACTCTCCAACAAAAATAATAGCCAGCATTGGAAAATAATGACTATGCCCTTTTAGTTAGAGACAAACCTCACTTCAAGTGAAAACAAAAACAAAACCAAAAACAACCACCAAACCCCAAACAAAAACACAAAACCAAAAAAACCCCCAACAGTTTAATAGTTTTAGTGCCATAATAAACTAAAGTTATATTGCAGTGCTGTCTGCAGTGCCTAGTAAAAGCAAGCACCCCCATCTACCAGGGTAGACCCCTGCCCCCATATAAATGCTTACTAAAAAGCTAAACTACCTTAAAGGAAGGATTTTACTGTCCTCCTGCTAAATGAGCTTTATGAGCCATTTGCTCAATTCAATTCTGTGTCTTGTCAAGAGCAATAGCTGTATACTACATTTGTCAGCATTTGTTCTCACCTTCCATTCAGTTGTATATTTTTAGACATTGACAGCTTCTATCATCAAATTTAATGACCTCATTTAGACAAAGAAATAATTGACTACTGACATCTTCTTTTATTTGCAGTAACCTTAACAAACTGATTTCTCAGCAAGCCCTCAGAAAATTAAAACTCATGTTCAATTTCTTTAGAACAGATGTGATGCAGAAACCATCTACATGGCACAAAGACAGGTGCATAAGGATGAGACATGGTGGTTACTGTTTTGTGGGGGTTTTTTTAAGGTAATAATTATTTTTATCTTAGTCCCATTTATTTCACTTCCTTCAATGAGAAAACATATTCTGCAAAAGATTTCATATTAAACAAATGTCTCTGTGACCCTTAATCACATGTTACACAAAGTCAGATCCTTTGAAACAATTATTTCTGCTTCACACCATCCAAAAAATAAAGTATCTGAAGTTTGGTGAGACTTGTTTCCAAATTTAAAACAAGCGTTTCTAATATTCCCTGTCTTCCATGTTAGCATATGGTTTCCTTTTGAAACTTATACAAGGCAAAGCAGACCCTGAGAATATCTATGTATTTGCATCAGGACAAAGTCACCTTTGGATAAGCAAGTCTCAAGATTCAATGACACCAAATAAATGTACACAGTTATTATGATTATTGGTTATGCAAGTAAAGGAGGAATTTCCATCACCATCAGGGAATCCAGTACCTGAAGGAATGGAAACTCTTGATAGCAGGTGTAATTAAGCAAAATGTACTTCACAGAACTGACTCAAGATTTTGGACCCATTAAAAGCAGAATGATGCATGCTACTTCCCATAGTAGCACACATGACTAGCACTGAAGTGTCACAGATCATCACTGACGATGTCTGAGATTTTGAGGTACAGGCCATTTCCTCAAACGCAGATTTTTAGTGACAGTTTCTGAAGCCACTGAGGAGAATTTCCCAAGCCAAATGCATACAGGTCTACTTCTTCTCAACAAAGTCTTTCCTTTTTAGGGTGGGGAGCAGATACAGTGCCTGCAAAGACGGTTTTGTAAGAAAAGCATTGCTGTTGCCTGTTGGTGCTCCCAGCTGGTGGAACATGGCCTGGAACAAGTCTCTACTAGACAGGAGGGGTGGAAGGAGATTTTGCAAACCAAATAGGTGGTTCCAGAAACTAAAAACATCCTGTGAATAAATGATCTACCACAAAAGAGAAGGAAATGGAAGGGGAGGTAGCTTCTTCAGGCTTTCTTGTAAGGCTAATTTATGAGATAACTCTCCAAAAGAGTGTCTGCTCCATGGAGAGTGTCCAAAAGAGTGTCTACCATGGTAGAGCTTCTATAGAGTCGAGAATTTAAGGTACGTCTAAAATACATCAACTTCAGAGAATGGTGTGCAATGATCTTTGCTATGCTACGCATGGTGTCATGAAAAAACCCACACTGAACAACCCTGTGAAGGTACAGGTCAATTTAATGCCTATCACCAGCCTGGTTGTGAAGCCACTGAAGATCATATCTTTCGGTTATCATGTGATGCCACCTGAGATGGACAAGAATCTGGTTTGCACTGGGCTATTTTTACCTCTTGTATTGGCAGTGATTCAGATCTCAACTGTCTCACCTGTATTACACGTCCACAGGAAAAAAAGTGAGTTCAGTACCCCAAGGCTGACTGCAGACAGCTCCTTCTCAAGCAAGCAGAAGGGCTTGCATACAAAGGGCAACCCGCACCTGATCTCACAATTACCATTACCCTTCCAGACACAGGGCATTAAACAATACTGGCCCCAGGAGGTGATAACAACTTGCTTCCACAGCACCATATTGCCACGTGAAGCATACAGGTAAGATAGGCCACAACTCTTCCCTGGGAACTTTCTCACTGGAGCAGCTACATGCTGCCATGCCATGTTAGACAGCCTTTGTTCTGCGTCTGGCCCAAAACATTACGTCTATATCACCTCATGGCTTATCACACCAGCTGGCAGAGAGGCTCTTGGGTTACACCACTCCCCTTAATCTTGTGAATGCCTGCAAAGTGAACATATGTTGCTCACCTGACCTTTTATTTGCTTGTTGGAAGTGCAGGTGACTGTATAATGCAGCTTCACTTACCCAACAAATACATAACTAGCATTACAGAGACAGTATACAATAAATATATTTTGATTCAAGACTTGCATCTCTGACAGCAACTATTCAGGACTGGCAACATTACAGAAAATGGATCGTCTATTAGCAGGAATTATTTTTAATTGGTGGGAAAAACATAGCTTGTAAAAAAGGACAAAGAAGTAACGGAAATGCTCTTTCAAGAGCCTTTCGAATTCAGGTACAAGAAAACTATCTTGCAATTAATATTGGCTAAAACATAGTTACCTGATGGAATCCTTGCATGTGCATTCCGTATTGTTTTCATACAATGAGTACCTGTTTAGCAAAGAAGGAAACACAATTATTGTTAGTTAATAAACCAGTCTGACTTCATGCCCTCCTACTTAAGCCAAACAGACATACTGAAATCCTTAAAACAGTTCCTGCAAATTTCAAGACAATAAAATGTACTTGTTTATCTTTTAGAATACCTGAGACTTGAATTCATCCCAAACTCTTTCAAAAGTAGTACAGAAGCCTGAATAGTAAGCAATCTTCATGATTAATAAGCACAAGATATAAAAATCTTTTTCATCTTCTGTCTTAGTCCGTTTCCATAAGATTTTAGGAGAGTGTGGGGGTTTTTTTTATTTTTTGTTTCTTTTATAATTGGGACGCTGCAGATCTTTTTATTAGAAAGTCTCTGGCCCCACAACTGTCTCCAGATCACCATGAAATGTCATCAGACACCTCCTCAGAGAGCATGCCGTTGTTCTATCCATACCTATTCTCAGCTGTGCAGTATGTAGCTCCTTCATATTATCCTCAATTAGTCAGTGCAATACATCAGCTCCCCAACTCTCCAAGTACTTGAGTCTATTTGACCTAAATAAATACCCAATTCTGCCACCTTTAAGCAAACTGCAAAAATTTTCTGATGTGCCTTTTCTCATAGTCTAGTAGTACATTCAGTAAAGGTGCCCGAATACAACCTGAAGAAGCTCAGCCCTGCATGTCATAGACGGATGACTGAGCTTTGCTGGGAGCTCTCTCTGAAAGCTCTCCTTAAATTTGCTCTGCTCACCACCTTCAAGTAATCAGTGAGTAACTAGTATAATGCCACCCCCATTTTTATCGCTACCTATTAAGTGTATTATGAACAGAGTTTGTGCTGGATTACAGACCATCTGATTATTTGTTATGCACTTCTCCACCTCTTCATCTCTGTGCCACAAAGCAAAACACATTTTGCTGGGTTGCTGTAGAGTATCTGAAGTCACGATTTTTTTTCCGCTATGGACTTAAACACAAACATTGGCATTTACAGAAACAGGTGCAAAATCTCAGCCCTTCCATTTGCTCTCTGCTTTGAACACCGGTTTGGCTGTTGGATTGAAAATTTCAGCAGTAGTATTTGTCCACTTTACTAATATCTCAAAGGCCTTAATTTAAACTCCATAAAACAAGTCAGGCTTCACAGAGCAACAAAGTGCTTTTTACTCGCTTGTGTAACAAAATGACTCATGAATAATTATATCGGTTATAATGAAAATCCTACTCACTATTGATTTAAGATAGGAAATACAGCACTAAAGATAATATCTGATACTGTAATTCTTTTCCCTAAGGACTTTGCTACTGTAGGCCCCTCCCCCCACCCAAAAAAAAAAAAAAAAGACAGGCAATGCAGCTACATGTTCTTTTATGTTGCTACCTAGCACTGACTTTGCAAATTCATAGCTTCACCTTATCCCTTTTAATTATGTTGTGGGGCTTTTTTTGCGTGGGGTTTTTCTGTTGTTGTTTGGTTTTTGTTTTGTTTGGTTGGGTTTGGGTTTTTTTCGTTTGGTTAGTTGGGTTTTTTTGTCCCCAAAATCATTAACAGGATTTTCTTACTGGTACATACAGTATGTTACAGGTGTGATGGTATCAGTATGGCAGCAAAAGCACAGAGTTATGGAAGTTCATATTGCACACAAAACCAGAGCAAAAGTAACACAGATTCAGCTACTCTCACCCATAAAGTCTTCCATCAGAAATCCTTCCTTTCCTCTGAGTGTGAACATTCATATAGTTATGTTCTGGATTTGTTTCATGACCTTTTTCCAGTCTTGTTTCTGTCACAATCACACTACTTCACCAAATGTACTTTTTCTTCAACAGTAAGCATTTACGAAGTCTTGTGAAGAAGTCTAGAGGCTTCCTCATGCAAAGCATCATGAACTTCAACAATGTCAGGATTAAGCCCCCTCTGGATCTGTACTGTTGTTTTGATGATTATTCCTGAGAGAAAATTTTGCTAAGTAGCCAATCAAAAACTTGTGTCCAGCTTTAGTCACAACTTTTCCCTAATTTGCATAAAATGACTCAAGATTTGACATTTTGTAGAAAAAATAAAGTAGGCAATTTTGGCTTAGTTTTAGGTTTCACTGGAAAAGTTACACTCAACTTTGGTATGCCCTTATTTGCTTAAAAAACATTCTTTCTAAATTCCACCAAACTTTTTTTTTTTCCTCTAAAGAGTTTTCAGTCATTCTTGCTAGAGACGAGTGGATTACATCAAGCTGCAGAACTACTTTGATGGTCTGCAGTGTATTTTACTGGGTCATGGATTTGCTGCCTATAACATTTGCTTAAGGAGCATGTCATCACGTCTCGAACAAAAACAGTACTGTCATTTAAGCACTTTTATCAGGTTTTGCTGTCCTGGAATGCAATGAACCACAAAACTTGTTACGTACACTTTTAAATTATTACTTCACTGGGACACGTGAAAGAAGTTAAATTTGTAGTTTGACTTGCTTTGATGGTTTTCTGGCTGCTAGAACGGTGACGTTTTAGGCTGTGGTGGCTGATGGGTAGAGTTTAGTTGTCAGTTTTCTTTTGCTATTTGTACATCTGTGTGCGTGGTTTGGTGTTTGTGTGGTAGGTTTTTTTGGTTTGCTGGTTTGGCTTTTGTAATGTGAGCTGTTGTATCCTTTTTCAGTCTCGAGTTCTGCCATCACATGGAGATGTGAGACCCATGGCACCGTGGATAGGGTAAAAGGGTATTGGAAGCAAATAAAAAAGTTTAAAGTTTCCTACGGTATCCTCTTTACTAAGAATTTTTAAAATTTCTAAAACACATACAAGTGCCTCTAAAAACTCAGAAATAATCTGTTCAGAACCCTGTGCCACCCCATTCCAAAGCTGCTTATAACTGTCAATATATCCTCTAGTCTCTTTACCAAAAAATACCCTGAGAAAACAGCAGAAAAAATAAACAGTGCTTATTCTGAATATAACATCACCAACTTATATTTCTAAAAAAGTTAGAGGGAGAGCATCTCCTATTTTAATGCAGATGAATTATGTAAGACGGAGGAGGGGAGAGAAAGGATCATAACCAGAGTACGTGCCTTATCAAAATAGTCAAAGCTTTTACATTCCATTTCCTTGTGATAAGACTCTTGTGCTGAGCTGGTATTCGGAAGTGAGCCCAAAGGGCTGACTGATAAGTTTACATAAGGAAGGAAATAATCAATTTAGGGCTGTTACTGAATGAGCTCTTATCATGTTCATTTCCTCACTATTGCTTCTCAAGCTAAATATTACATGTTTGGGAGTAACTTCAAAAGATTTACCACTCCAGCCTCTGCATTTTATTAAGGAAAACTCTTTCAAGAGCACAAAGCATTTGCTTGTACCACAATAAAGTACAATTCACACACTAGCAAACTTTCATTTTAAGACACTGATATTTATGCCAAAGGAAGCAATACATTCTTGCAGGAAGACTACATTTTCCAGCTCACTATTTAATATTTCAGGCGCATAAGAGAGATTTTAAAAGGTACTAATAAGTAGTACACTAATTTCCCCTTCTGCCTCTGTGGATTTTACTCTCTTTCTCCTGTAATGCACTTTAACTGCATTAGTATACTTTTCCTCCAAGAAGTACGTTTTTTAAGACCCTGATGACAACACCATGATTTGTGGGTGCACATGACTTGTCATGCTAAAATTAAAAAATGTGGCTCTTATTTTGAGTCTGCATTAAACCGTAAAAAAAATTACATTGTAAGTAAGTGACTGACTATAGCTCCTTTGTTTACAGTAGCTTTGCAGGGCTCCTGGGAGCTTCACTGAGAGCAGAAATGGTTCCATGGGATCAAAATTCATATACTGGGAGAAAGTGGGGAGGAAGAGTACCATCTTAAAAAATTAAGGTAGTGATTAATAGATTTAAGTTGTTTGTGTCACGAATTGGTACTCAATCTGTTGTAAAACAACAACAGATTTCATATAGTACCTTTCATATGAACCATTGTATGATGACAATATTTGATCCTCCTCACATGATCTGGCTCATACCTTGGTCACAGTCAGTACTGCAGAGGATTTACTTCGGTCTTAGCTGGGGTGTTTATTTTTCCACGAACACAGATTACATTTATATCCTAACATGTTTGTGACTGGATTGTGTCCAATCATTAAGAAAAACCACTGAGATGCTGTAACACTGCCATTGCCATAAAATATTCTCCATTGGCATCCAGCCGCTATAGCAAGTGCTGTGGAGTATACCAATTGTGGCCAATTCCCTGTGCCAACAAATCTGACAGCGATACCATGAGCAAGCTGCAATGGAGAAAAAGGCCAGAAAGTGGTGCCTTGGATCCATTCTGCAGTGCACTTACAACCAAAATATGCAAAGTTTCACAGTTCATTTGAAAGTAGGTGCAGGGAGGAACAAAAAACAAAAATAAAACCCCGACACTGAAGCATTAAAATCTTGATAATACAAGTAGAGGATTGAGGCTTTTTTTTTTTTTGAAGTGTCCTGTTATTTTAGGGGCTGACTGATGTTTTGCTTCTAGGATACACATGAAGGATATGGATCTGGTTAACTACTTAGTTGCCACCTGATAGCAGTTGGCCGGGGAGGGGGGGGGGGGGGACAA
>NW_010231438.1:60831-115929 GCF_000690775.1 Eurypyga helias | reverse complement strand
AACCCAACCACCCCACCAAACAAAAAAAAAAAACCCACACACAAAACAAACAAACAAAAAAACCCACAACCAAACAAAAACAACCCCAACAACCACCACCAGAGAGAAAGACCACGCACTTTTCTCTGTTTCTGGCCAACGGGCATACATGGAACTCATCAACTTGTTAATTCTTCCTTAGACTACTACAGTGCTTCCAGTGCTGGAGCCAATTTTCATAGTCATAAGGAACTGCAAACAGTACAGAAAGCGATGGACTCAGCCTTAAATAGAACAAGTAACTAGGGAGAGTGTTCCATGAGCACTTGCCCTCTGATCTCCTAAAGGACACAGATCGTAAGAGATCACCTCTCCAAACATAAACTAAAACTGTCCTACTAGTTAGACCTCTTTGTTAGTGTATTACTGCAGTGCTTTTGATCTCAGGTCATGCTCAGGCAGAAACTCAATATATAGCAAAAGAAAAACTCTGGCAGGGCTTTCTCCCTGAGGGACCTCGATTCTGGAATTTACTTCTTCACTGATCCAGCGCAGTCTGGATTTTTAGACCATCAGGGAACTTGGTAAGGTTCATCCATTCCACTGTGAGTAGCCTCCTTCCCAAAGCCACCATTACAAACACTTGCCTTGCTCAAGTTACAGCACTATTGGATCCAGGTATTTCATTCTAGCACATCTTTAATTTACAGGGCTAGATTTATTTATGGAGCAGACCACTTCCCTCCCAGAAAGGTTATATACTTTTCATCACCTGTAATGAATATATAGCTTAATGAATTCATCAAGAGCTGGATCGAAAGACCTTGAAATGAATGGGAGCCTGTTCAACAGTTTGCTGCCTCAAGAAAATACAAAACACTCAGCTTGGATTTTGTATAACACAAAGGATGATGCATTTGCATTTAACAGCCAATTTTAAGCAAGAAATTTAATGCTTCTCTCCCTGGGCCCCACTATGTATGCAATCTCAGCTAGGCTTTGTTCCAAAACCCTTGACCTAACTCTTCAAGGTACAAATACTACAGTGCAGAAATTGTTTGATATGGATGCTCTCTACACTTTTTCCCAGAGAACACAGAAATAAAACAGGCATTGTACTTCAGTAGGCAGTCCTATACTTCTGCAGGAAAGCTGACATTAATTTACAGAGAGGGCAACAAAGCTGCCCAAGGATCATCAGCTGCTAAAGAGATGGGCAGGCCTTCCTGCTGTCCAGGACATCCAGTAAGATGAGAAGATCACTGAAACAATGTGGTAATGAGTAACTAATTGTTTTGAGTGAGACTTTCCATGGTACTGTGTCTGTACACTCTATAAATCATTGACAGGTTTGTTATGCAAATGGTCCCTGGTAGCTTGTAAACAGAGCTTCTTCATGCTCTGTTGATCTTTCCACTGCAATATGTTGCAGGCCTAATAGCTGCCTAAGTAATTTCTGACATCTGAAAGCACAGGCCAGATCTAAAACTGTATACCAGAACTCTTAGGGTTAGCTGCTAAATCTAGATACCTACAGCTGAGCTTGAAGCGTCCATGTTAGGGTGCTTGGCGTTATCAGTGCAGCATTCTCAGAGCCTCCACAGCAAGTTTAATCAATGTCCTGTTTCCTGTATCTCCAGTGTCTCAATTTAGGTAATCAAAACTGGACATTCTGGTCCAAGTGCTGGGACACTCAAAAGAGAAGTGAAACTCTGCAGCGAGTAAAATTTGTGTTAAATCTCTGGATGAAAGTGCGAATTCTGCAGAGTCATGAGAGCTCTGCATGGCCCAGCATCCCCAGCTAGTGACCCCTCTCTAGCAGGTGACCACTGTGTGAAATACCAATGTTTACTGCCTACAAAGTCTCCTGGAAAACACGGAGACTAACTCCTGGGCACTCTAAAGTTACAATTACTGCTTTCTCTGAGCTACTGAAGGCCAGATATAAGGACACCATTTACAGGAACTGTATGTCTGTTGTTAACAGCTGTCCTCTAGGAAAAGGAAGCATGAAGATGGCGACCAACTAGAAAACAAAGGAAAAAGACAACCCATTACATACAAGCAGAAAAAAAATTTTTTTGAGTGCAATGAAGCAAAGGTTCTTTACTAAACTGATAGCCTCTGTAGCAAATATAGGAATTTCATCTTGTAGGAAAGAGTAGTCATCCATCTTGGTTTAATTACCTCCACAAGTTTTAAAATATAAGTACAGCAAAGTTTGACCTAAAAGTCACAAGTAACGCTATGCCCGTACCATCATTCGTCTGGAATCCTTTCACTTCCATCTTACATGGGAGTGCTAGACAGGCTGTTTAACCTCTTGGATTCAGTTTGTCTACAAAAAACGGATAGTAATACTCACTTTCCTTAGGAGGGAATTTTTGCATTATTGTTGTTGCTGTTACCATTAATTGTTATTACTAAGCCTGGTCACATCAGTAACATGAGTTTATGTCATCTCCTTAGGATTGCTAGGTGGTCATTACACTTTTAGTTAATTATAAAGTAGGTTGTCTATTTCTTCTTACTTTCTATGATAATGAGAAAATCTGAATATACATGTACCCTGGGCTGATGACACCAAATACTGTGTACACTGGCAGGCTGTAGGAACAGAAAGTTTTGTCAGTTGGCAACAGATTTCAGCAAAATACTCTGGATTTACACCAAGATCAATTAGAATGGACTGAACATTTATTAAATTTGCCAGCGTTTGTAATCACGGGCTTACTCGCCTACTACCAAAATTTGACCTAAAAGGCATCAGTACTAGTGCCAAAAAATGCATTCTAGCCAAAACAAATATTTTACTTTCAGTAAATAAATTTTCACTTTCCTGCCTAAGACTAATGCTGTTGAACTACAGCTGAAAAGCTCAGAAATCCCTCTGCTTCCAATAGAAGTTACTAACGAATGTAAGGGCCATTCTGCACCACAGTCCAAGAGCCAGCAGGATCTTCCAGTAAGAGTCCAGGAACTCCACAGAAGCATGATCTAATGGAAAAAATATGACCAAATGTAATCCCCAGTAGAGATGTTCCTTATATCTGTCTTTTTCAATAAACATTTTTACTGTTGCAACATTAGCTAATTTCTGGAGTTCTCAAGTCTCCCTGAAAAAGTATTAACAAAAGAGATTTAGAAAAATAGGACACATAGCATAGGTGAAGGCTCTGCATAAAGCTGCAGATAATAGCCTTTTCCAAAAAAAAATATTTATTGGAAAAAAACCTAGGCATTTCATTTTCATCAGGGGTTTGTTCTGATGACCTTTAGTGTAATTTAATAAATAAAAACACAAGGAGAGGAAGCGCAGCAAAATGCAGCTACAGATGGTAAGCTAGGAAGTTTTTAACTTTGCCATAAACCAGATATTCCCACAGCAAATCAATACTGAAACCTCAGTCTGAACGTCAACCAGCCCTGTCAGACCAGTTTGCTTGTATTTTTAATTTTTAGCATGCAGGAAGCTGACCTGTTTCAATAACTAAATTAGGCATCTGTCTTAGTGTTAACAGTTCAATTCGGGAAGGTCGCTCCAGCCACACTCTTAAGGTCCTCATCCAGGCTCCCTCCACCCAAGAGCATCATTACAGCTACAGAAGGCAGTTACGTGCACCACTTACGGTGTGACAGGAAATTGGTCACAGCGTGGTGTACATTTCACCTTGTTGTTATCATTATTTTCATTCACAGAAATAATTTAATAACCAACAAAGGAAGAAACTGCCATAAACATTAGGCTGTTTTGTCTAGGATCCTGGCTCCAAGACTTGAATTTTTGTCACTAGGTGATAAGATAATGTAAGCAAATAATAATGATAATATTAATATGATAAACAATATCAGAAGATAAAAGGAACACAATGTCTACTGTAACCACTCCTTGACTGTTATTTTGTCTTTTTCTCACTTGTATTATGGCACACCACCGATTATCTGCTTTCCTGTGTGAGTCACATCACAAATTATATAATTTATCCTTTCAGGGAGTTCAAATTATATAAACCATGGAGAGCAAAGCTCGCCTTGCACCCTAACATAATCTAAAGTACCTGGTGGTATAATTGTCTGCCTGTTTACTGCTCTACTTACAGGGTCTTTAAAGCAAAGAAAAACAGTATGTCAGACTGCATTTTTTGCTCCGCTTACACCCATCTCGTTCTTTCATACCTCTATGCCTGATGCTTTCACTCATTTTCTCCCGCATACCTTGCCACTGCCTCCTTGTCCTTCCCTTTCCCAGCTTCCTTCCTTTCTCCACATTCTCCATTGATAAATGAATCCTTTCTTTTCCCTAAGCTTGAGACTGAAATCACGTCCACAAAACTCTTTAAAAATTATCTGGGCTCTTTTAGGTGGGTGCTAAAAGATATTTAGGTATATTTAGGTATATGCTACAGGTTTTAACCAACAACCATAATATCATCAAGTGCATTGAGCAGTGTCGAGGTGAGCATGGAGACATCCAGCAGATCCAATCAAATACATAACCAAGTCCAACAGAAGCTACAGAAAATGTGTAAGGATATAGGGAAACATCAGCTATGCATCACCATCTTCCCCTATCCCTCTCATCTGGTCCACAGAGTTGGGTCACAAAAGCGTTTGGTAAATATCATATAACCTTCATCTGAACCTGCTAACTCATCAGATTTCTATTACATTTACTTCTTGAATATACGTGATACATTTTATCTTTTTAAATTCAATTATTTCTAAATATTTATAATTCAAATGCTTCCAATAACCTCTTTTTTAAAAGATTTAGTGTTGCTAAGGCAGAAGACAGATCTCTCCTCAGCATCTCACCCTGGTATAATAAGATAAATCTGTTCCAAGGTTTATAAAAAGTTTTTTCAGATTCATTACACTTCCAAGTTACACCACGTGGGTTTTTTTTATTTCTATTTGCACAAAATATTTGCATGCAAAGTGCTACTGAACACCTTATGCATACAATTCTTTACACACTTTGAATAGCTGCATTTTGCAATTTTTGCAAAATCAAATATTATTCTATTGCACACTGAAGTGGGGGAAAACCTGTTTTCAAAAACGCAGGCTGAATTTACATTGTTACATAGATTTTATAATATCTCAAAAGTCATAAAACTGATCCAGTAACAATTGCATTCAACAAGACTCTACTATGATTAGCTGACACCAAAAAAAAAAATAGGCGTTGGAAAGTTTTAAAAATGAAGTCAATGATAATTAGTTGCTGTGCTGTCGCTTTATGAAATTCAGTTTTAAATATAATGCCTAACAAGGCTGTATTTTAGAAATATCTTCCCACAACTTCCGAATGATGAAAGAAGTGGCCACATAAAGAAGTATTCTTCTCTACAGCTTCATGTATTGCGTGTTATGGCATGACCTCTACTTTCACTATACACTCTTCTTCTGTAAATAAAAGATAATTATATATTATATAAAACAATAATCATTGTTAATTTGTCATTTTTCAAGAGCTACCTGTGAAATGTATTTCTTGTTACACAGCTACTTTCGAAAAAGACTATCTCTACAATCACTGATATATGGAAACTGTCATTTTACCATTTAGAAGTATGCAAAAACACAGGGTTTGTTTCCAAGACTGACGTTTGTATACTTCCACTACCATTTAATTCAGTGATTACACATGTAACTTTTTAGGTTTAAGACCTATTGTCCCTGAGTAGTTTTTCTGCCTCTGTGTAGGTTATCACAAGGCTTAGGAGCAATAATAGTTTTATTTAATATTTTTTTATATTTATAAATAATAATAAATTGTTTTATTATAAAAGCTTTACCCCCATCCTTGCAGCCTTCATTCTAGGATTGCAACACACAAGTCTTCCAGCTGCAGGTTACGCCAGGGACGACGGCCCCAGGGGTTTTGACCTAACTTAACTGTGATGAGTGGAAGTAACAGGAGCGAAAAAACAGGGAAGTGAAACATGCTGCTACATCTAGCGACCAGAGGATTTTGTCGCTCTGAGCTCACAGGTTGTGGCCCACCATGTGCCTCGGGAAATCCATTTTCAAGTTTGCACTGGGAACGATGCTAGAGGCAAAGGGCTCCAAGCCCTCCAAGGCACTAGTAGCCATATATCCCTTACAAGTTTTAAGGAGCGATGGAAAACTTAGAGAGTGAGGTGCTGATAAGTTAACAAGAGTGTAGCACAGAAGCATTTTTTTTAAATCACATTCTGAAGCAATACTTGCACCACCACAGCAAAATGACACCGAGCTACAGTTCAGTAAAAAGAAATACCAAAATGCTACCTGTAGTACCTCCAGTGCCTATTAAAAGTCACACTGTGTACACATACCATCACATACTACAGACATTTTATACAGTACCACTCACTGGAATAATGGTGGTCTAGCTCTTCTTTCCAAAAGGGAAAGGTGTAATTCTAGTGCTTTTTTGTGAACTTTTTTGGAATAACGAGCATTGGTTCAAATCATATCTAGACAATCTGACTTGTCTGCATTTCCACATATTTATGGTTTACATTCAGCTCCCAAAATCTGGTTCCAAACTACCAAACCCACAACAGCTATTTTCAGAAACTACCATTTCTTATCATTCAGTATTCAAGCTTTAGAGTCCATTAGAGTATGGAAGGAATGCCATAAATGAACCAGGTTCCTAGAGTCCTAGGAGATTTGTTTCAGTTTCTAATCAAACTGGTTCCCAGACTTAATTCAATCAGCCTTTATTTTTCCTACATGTTGGCAGGAAGAGAACTTTTTTTTTCCCCAGAAGCAATTACTGTAAATATAAATGGCTGAGCACTCAAGCAGTATATTAACAATTCCAAATCCTTTTCTTCTATTGCTCTTGATCATAAAAACCCCTTCCTTCCAAGCAGCAGTAATGCCTCTCTTTATAACACAGAAAGTATAAAGACAGACTATCTGTGGTAGCATGTCTGCCTTTTCCATGCTTACACAGTTTCAAGGTGACCCCTTCCAATGTTTCAGGTTCCCAGATCTCTTTAGAAAAGACTGGAGGCTTCTTACAGCTTATCTTATGCTCAGGATCTTTTGAAGGTCATCAGATGTATTAGACATGATAGAAGAAAAGGAAGGAGGAAGAATGATGTGAGTTGATACAGTGTTCACTACCCGTGTTTATTTCAAGCTCACTTGAACGAAATTTGTTCAGTTAGAGGATAGTGGCTTTCCATATTACAATCAGTAAGGGGACCAAGTACATAAGCAATACTGACTTTCACTCCTAAAAGCAGTCTACTACTGCTTTACATGTTAATCATGTGCTGACATGACATGCGTAAGTGTTGAAAAGACAGCACCCCACGATAATGAAAATTGACACACTGAAAGGAGAACCTATTTGCAGCTGGGAAAAGCATTAGCTTTGTATAATGGGCTTCCCAGATAAAACAGCATAGATAACTGGAGTTGTATAAATATACATATACACACTCAAAGAACGGGATAGAAAAATAAAGAGATATAGGTTAAATTTACAAGAGAGCAGAAGTTGGTTTCTAGTTCTTGAATTGAAAACAAACTACAGTGAATATATAACTATGATCACAGCTACAACCACAGAATATCTCTTCAGTTCTGGTGACAAATTTATGAGTGGGTTAGTATTTTTATACTGTTTCAATGGTCAGTGTGATATAAGCACAGAAGATTGCTTAATTGCATTTACAACCAGTAAGCAGCATTGATTACCTAAGAGGGAGGAGGTATATCTAAGATACTCAAACAACTTCTACAGGAAAAGTCATTTTTCCTGCACTTCAGATGCCCCAGCCTGAAGGGCTGGGAGTGTCAGCAGCCCCTGACAGAGGAAAGGAAGAAGGTGACTAAAAGGCAGTTGCTGTCAGCTTGCAGCACCTCTACAGAGAACCTTTTTCTTCACACCATGTAGCATTTACAAACTTATCCTTCGGTTACATTTCCTTCTCCTGTTATCGTTTTCACGGGCAACCTCAGAAGAAAACCCCACACATACACATAAAACCCATACACAGTGCCAGATGGCAGGGAAGATGTCTGTACAGGAAATTACCCAACTATCCTCATTCAGTGGTGTGTGTTTTAAAAGAAGGCAAGGTCGCTCCTTCATAATCCACATTAAAAGAATATTGGTGTTATAATGCAAAACCACACAGGCAAAGAAATATAAAGACTATATAAGAATGGACAGGCCTTGTTCCCTTCTGGGACGTCAGCTAGTGTTGAATAAGTATCAGAGAGGGAGATCTCTACATTCCTTCCCCTTTGTAAATTCATACCACTATCCTCATATCCCTTCAGCATGGTTTTTAGTTTAAAGAACAGTCCTAAGGAGTTTTCATACCCGATGAAAACACTGAATAAAAGTGTGTTAAACAGACTAAAAGAACCTGTCAGGGCCACGTCATCTTCAGTAAAAAAAAAGATACAGCATCATGTTTGTACTTATATGATGATATTTTATAATGGTTTCATTATATTTTATAAAAACACCCTCCCTTTTAAGACTTTTTTTCAATTGTATTAACACCTGGCTACATTGTTTTCCTTTCATTACATTTCATTACGTCAAAAAGGGCTACAATGTTTATCTCTACTTAATTTAATGAAAAGTCTCTTTTACTGTAGCACAAATTGTTAGGAAGTTACCTATTTCCTAAATGCTAAAGAAAGGACCTTTGATTTGCTGACATTGCTGACACTTACTCATGTTTCCTTATTTATTCAGGTCAATTTCTGTAACATTTCCTTATTCCTGATTTTCATTTTTTTTGTCAACATAAAGGCAATTCTTCACATTTTAAGCAGAACATTTTGTATTTAGTTTTTTGTTTGGGGTTTTTTGGTTGTTTTATTTTTTTTAACATTTAATTAGACATTTTAACAATCTAGTGGTTAGGCAATAATTTACAGTCAGGACTGATTACAAAGGAAGCTCCTGGATCACAAAGGTCCCAGTGGTTTTGAAAGGTTTCTGCGCATTTTCGTCCATGCATGCTGCTGTATGCATAAAGGGTGACATCAGTCATCTGCATTATTGTGCTGTACATTCATCAAAGTACTGATTAGAATCTCAACTAGTTCTCAAATAGCAGTAGGATTTAGTAATTTGTAATCAGATACGTAAGAGCAAACAAAAGGAAGTATCAGTGCTTTCAAAGGGAGTTGGTGACCTTCTGGAGCAGGTTCTGGAATAACTTTCTCTGTTGATTGTAAATTGTACCTGAATGGCAATAATAACAAGGCAGCTAGACATGTATTACAGGTGAGAGAAAGTTTTCCAGTGAAGCACCTACTATGTGATTACATTTTAGTATTTTACCATGTGTTCAGGAATATTAGTACACGAGAAGGAAGACAGGTATCAGCAACTGATATGGTGAGATTGTCGGACTAATTCGTTGTGGCTAACAGTTCTAGGAGGGGATTTTCTGGTTTCATATCGGCGTGCTGTTACATTGCCACTGTTCTTTAATTAATTTGAGGCTGTGAAAGCTTTTCATTGAGCAGCAATGAGGTCCACAATGTGCATGCATTGGATACTATGTGAAAAACATAATGATAGCTAACATTATACATCTGTAGTGGGTACAAACCCCCTCTCTCTAAGGGCACGTAGAAGGTTGCAAGCTACATCGTGATAGGATATCAAGCCAAACATTTTATTTTTATTTCCATGAAAAAGAAACCTATTTCAATAGTGTATTTGTCTCCCTTTAGACTGATTCTTCTATCTGCATAAAATGTCAATAAATCATTCCATACTTGATTATGCAAGCACAGAGCATATCCCAAAGAAAGTTTACAGTTTCAAGTCAAGACATCTTTGTCAACGACCTCAAGGCTCTCACAGATCCCAGGTGGAACACAGCTCACGTGTTCCGTTCTCACTTTCAGCCTCCCAGGCAATACCTGTTACTTCCAGAGTACTATTCAATTACCACTTTGCTTACAAAATGCAGATATGTTTAGATGATAGGCAGGGGGTCTGTACTCCCATCCAGCAAAGCCTGCCTCTCTGTTTTGAACTACTGATAGCGTATTTGGGTGCAGATACTCGGTCACCACCTCCTGCACTGAAATCCGAGTGCAGCAAGAAAAATCTGCAAGAGTTTCAAGACTTTCCGTCTCACTCGGGGGCCTGCTGGGACCCCACTCAGCAGCACAGAGCTGTTCAAAATTGCGTTCAGCTGCAACATCCTCCCAAGGGCTGTTTCAGCAGCTGGGGCTTGCCAGAGCTCACAAATGGTTTAAGTATCCCTCCTGCCTAGCCTAGCTACATCCCAGGCATGCTCCCCTCGTGAAAGGCAGAGCAAGAGGGTGCTGGGGGTCCAGGCTCCCACGGCTCAGAGGTACCGAGGAATTCCCTTGTGCACCAGTGATGCAGAGGCAATGGATGCAAGCCAGGGATCTGTCTCAGAAACTGCTTATTTTAGATAGTGATTCTCCCCACACACACCACTTTCATTAAATGCAAATTACCATATGTTACATAAACTATCAGTGAGATGGAACAGTGGGAAGGCATTTCCTTTGACTGACTGGGTATATCACGCACTTTTCTCAGGTTTTAAAAATTATGTTTCAAACTGCTTGTCTCAAAATGGATAAACAGCCATTTGTGCAGCTCAGGGGATGAAAAGTTCCTGTATATTCCAGGAATACAATTACTTGTCTGCATATATATGAATTTTGGAAACACAATTGATTTCATCTATTGCCAAAGATTGAGTTTACACTGTATTATGACAGATCATTTCAGTAGGTCAGAGAAAACAAGAACTCAGTATCTAGAAGAAAGGTCCTTAATGGGGACTCTGAATCTGCTGTCATTTTCTGCTGCAGCCTTGTTTTTGCAGAGCCCTGCCAGCACCAGCAGCTTCCACTCACAGAAAGGCCAGCAATTTTAAAATTCTTTTCTTTTTTTGGCCATTCTTACAAAGCACACAGTTCCCATTCTGCCTTTGTTCATTGTCATTAAAACATCATTGACAACAAGCAGACTGAAAGGGGTGTAAATGAATGTAGATGCTGCCCCCCTCTTTTGTTTCCTGAAATCCAGCCAAAATCATCGCGTTTCATACGTCCTGAATAAAATCATAAATCCTTCCCCACGGGGAGCAGGGTGTTCCCCTCGAAAGCTGGCCACTGGTTGCAAACCGCTTAAAGAATATAGGGCAGGCTTCTAAGGCTCACACTAAAACTGTAACTGAGGCATGTCTCAGTTTTTTGTAATACTTAACTTGTTTCCTTTCCTCTGAAAACAACGTTTTGCATGTTTTTTAAAATAATATTCCCCTCTGAATCTATATACTTAAAATGTATATGGCTTTGCAGCCAGAGGCTATAAATTGTCCCAGCTCAACTGGACATAAGGAATCTATTCCGCCTTACACAAGGGGAGGATGTGACCGTAAGTGCAAAAATTCAAACCCAATTTTTAGTGCAGCTTTACTTATGTGAAGAATTTGTTGGAGATTAGTTGAGTGTGACCTTTATGATATATTTAAATAATTTTGCTGTACTTTGTGAAGAGTTTTATATGCAATCTTCACCATATAGGTAACTAGGAGAATGCACATACGTTCCCATACTACTCAGCTATGAATATCAAATGATACATTACTATCTTGTAAATATATTGTGGGCACTGCAGGACAGCATCATAGTCTATGTACCTAAGCCAGCATTTTCACTTCTATAAGCAAACTCCAAGCCACCTAATTTTGCCTTTACACACCCGCCATTTCCATTACCATCCCCAGGTTTTTATGAGTCTCCAGTACCCTCACTTATCTTTCAATGTAAAGTTCTTAACATACAGGACACATGAAAAATGGAAATAATATTTTGCCCTTCTTTAACATAGTGAGTAGTGGTAAAGTAATATAATCAAGCATGCCAAGTCTCTGTTCCAGCCAATAAACAGACTGTCTCCCTACAGTTTCAGTGCAAAAAAATTTTTTTTTTCTCCTCACAATTATCATTATTAATCTTCACCTGGATGCCTACAGTATATTTATACGTTAGAGAAACTGAATTTTGAGAGGGAGAACACTTGCGTAAAACATCCTTAGACTTTTGGATATTCTTGAGGGAAATCACATAAATAAATGAACATTTCTTTCTATATATATATGAACTTTTCCCAGAAAATAAAGACGCAGCTACTTCACTGAAATTCTGGTAATTATGCTCATATATAATCTGAAAGTAATGATCTATCATAGCCCATAAAGTAAGTGAAGTCCGGTAAATAAGCAGTTCTTGCCAGAAGTCAGCATGTTTTTCTAAAACCTCTACTTGCTGGTTTGTGACTGATTCAGTACAGCAGGTACATTAAGTCATTAAACTCCTTCTGTGCATTAAAGTTCTTCTGCTGTTCCTGGCAGCCCCTGGCACAATGTGTACACCAGGAAATCCCCATCTCTTTAACCAGTAATATGTTTCTTTTTCAGCTTGCATTGCAAAATCAGCGGCAATGGCACACCATTCCAGGTTCATGTTCAACAATGAATTGCGACAGCCATCTCGTTCAGGCACAGAATTGTTTTCTCTTAAACTAGGGGGATTGTGTTGTCTTTTATGTTTTACCTTCTTCTTTCTTTATGTTAACTGGATGTGAAGAAAAATGTTAAAGCACTGTATAGTTTATCATCATTCAAAACCAGCAAAACTGGTAGTAGATATGTGTTAGTACTTTGTGTTAAAGTATTGCACAGAAATAGATGTAGCATGTTTAGGAAATTGTACAAGTAGTTTAAAGTCACTGTGCATCAAACCCTAAAAAGCTCCACCAGATACAGGAAGCTCAGACTCAAATAGTTTGACCTATTCTCAGTATTCTCATGTGCCCTGGACAGCAACCTTGCCTGCTGAGGATTTTCCAGCTTTTGCAATGAGACTGAATTAAACAAACATCAGCCAACCTCTGACCTCAGCATGAATCTTTAATGATCACATTATTTGCCCACCCATAAAGTGGACAACTCCAAGGCCACAGTTATCACAGTAACTCGGATAAGGTGTGGAAGAGAAAACGACAAAATTGACGTGATGCAAACACCAAGCAGTTTCTCTAGCGAGAAAAAGACTCCCAAAAGGAACACGATCTGAGGAAGACGACAGACCTCAACAACACTTTTGTCTTTCATGCTTTCTATCGTTACAAAATATTTATCTTCTCAGTGACAATCTTCTCAAAAAGCATTTTTCCCCACGTAATTTCGAGACTTGTCTGGTCTTGTACATATTAGAAACTACTAGCCCAATTCAATTTAAATATTTGCTATCCTTTTAGAAAGTCAGCAGAGGTAAAATTGGAAAAAAAAAAAGTATATTAAAAAGTGCTCACCATGGCTATGAACAAGATTAGGAGCAGCCAAAGGGCAAGTACATATTCTCTTCCCACCTGGGTCTCAAAAAGAAATTGCAAATATTTGTTATGTCACAGTACCCCATAATCATCTGCAGCCTCTAAAAGCCATAGGAAAACACATTGCAATTTTTAGTAGATTTCACGGGAAGCATGACATAGGGAAACTGTTTTATGTTTTTCTATCCCAGAAGTTGTTCCTGATCATGAAAATACTTCAAAATGCTCATTTTGTAATTTGAGATGGAAATGCATGTCACTGACTCCTCTTCCACTCATAAATCCCCCAGCCCCTTTACTTAACGCTTCAGCTCTGAATAACAGATTAAAGGGAAAAGAAGTCTCAAGTCTTCCTCACAAGATTGCATCAACCTATGAACCCTTACTCTTACCAATTAAACTTGTTTTGAGAACCCTTATTTGTGAGCTATGTACTTAGACTTCCTCTTTCCCAAAGTCACTGGTGCATCTTTAGATCTTACCTAAGACTGCTAGAGAAAAGCCAGCATGTAACTTTCTGTACACAAGTGCACTTAGAAGCAATGAGTCCTTGCCAAAAGCAGAGAATGATCCTTGAGACTTCAAAAATGCCTTCACTGAAGTGAAAATGCAGAAGTGCTGCCCCAGATTTTGCATGAAATACTGGATTGTGCTGCTTTGCTTAGACTGGGAAAAGCTTAGTCCTTTCCCTCTCATTGTTTTCCCAGCAATGCTAAAACAGCACACTGCTGCAGGACAGCCATCTCGTCATGCCACCACAATACTCACAGCAATCCCCAGAGACCATGAAAGGTTCCATACCAGAATGGTGTAGAAAGGAGAGGAGGAGCAAGGCAGGGTGTGGATCTCAACACAGCAGCACAGGTGAATCATAGAAACTTTAAGTTGGAAAAGACCTTTAAGATCATCAAGGCCAACGATTAACCCAGCACTGCCAAGCCCACCACTAAACCATGTCCCTAAGCGGCACATCCACACATCGTCTAAATGCCTTCAGAGATAGTGACTCAACCGCCTCTGTGGACAGTCTGTTCCAATGCCGGACAGCCCCTTCTGTGAGAAAATTTTTCCTATTATCCAATCTAAACCTCCCCTGGCGTAACTTGAGGCTGTTTCCTCTTGTCCCATCACTCATTACTTTGGAGAAGAGACCAACCTCCTTTCAGGTAACTGTAGAGAGTGATAAGGTCTCCCCTGCATCTTCTCCAGGCTGAACAACTCCAGCTCCCTCGACCGCTCCTCACAGGACTTGTGCTCCACATCCTTCTACCCATCCCCTCTAGAAGGGGCAGCTATATGAACTTCCATGTCACCAAAGCCCAAGCCAGGCATATTATACCCTACAGGCTGTCCAATTTTTAAAGCCAAGAATGAAGCAGCATTTCCCTTTACTCCTGCATTCCAGAGTAATGTCCAGTGCCTGCCTGCAACTTGCTCATTCTAACAAATATCATCTCTGATTAAACTGTATAATACGGTAATTAGCATTTAAAGGGCTGAGGCATAATTCCCATGAGAATTATATCCCTTGTGTTCGATGAAGGAAGGGAAAATGATTGCGGTAATCCACCATTGTACAGAAATATGATGTCTGGTTTAAAAAGTATTTTACACTCTCTCTTTTCCTGGCTCTCTCTACTTGCAACATCTCTGTGGTGAACTGCTGAATTGAAGGTGGGGGTAGGTTTTATTGCTTCCTAGCCATTAATGAAAAAGCAAAGGCTTTTTTTAAAATCAATTACCTGTAAAACACAGTATCAGAGATTATGTTTAGAGCAAATAATTTTAACTTCCCTTAGTAAATAATGGGAAAAAAAATTGTCCCTTTCACTGCGGACATAAAGTTGCAAATCAAGGTCATTTTCTGTCAACCACATGAGCTCTGCAGAATGAAAACAAAGGTTGCTTTTGCTGAATTATGGCAAAACTGCCAATATCACAAAATCACCTTAGCCCTGGTATGCAAACAACTTGGAATAAAGCAAGCAATTAGAAGCTTACAAGAGTAGTCCTGGATGGTGAGCAAGGCTGCGCTTTAAAGGAAGTGCCATGGTGGAATATTTTGCCTTCGAGCTATGCATTCTGCACACATCAACTACTCAGCAACTGATAAGAGATTAGCACATTAGATTCAGACGTTAAAAGGGTAAGCCTTTGTACCAAAACTACTTCTTTGTGTGTGTTTATATTCTCTAGTACAAAAGGTCAATTCTCAAACATTAAATAAAAATAGAATCATATTTCACCATTGATGTGGTGTTGCCTTCTCACAGCACCTTTGGGGATGTCCACAAGATTGCCTCAAGACAGAAAAATCAATGCGTACTAGCCGGCTAAGGTCAAGCTAATGGTCGCATACTCTTTGTATATCCTTTACATATCTTCATATACATACATATACAACTGTATATCCTGATGTGGACACGCATGCTTGAGGCTGAATGTGAAAAGAACTTCAAAGGTAGAAAAGCCTACGAGAGGAGGTTCCTCATCTTATACGAAGATACAAAGGCAGCAGATTCATGCTGTGTAAGAACATAGGGTCTATGGGCACATGCCAAGAGTCACCTTCATTTTGGAAACATAAATTACAGTCTACAGGGAAGAACATACTGTAGCTAGTTACAGAATATGGAAAATGTCCTCGAGGAACCCAGTCAAGCTGAAATAAAACTATTAAAAGTCTATGTCAAACAAACATCACAGAAGTCTCCAGAGATGAAAGAATCTCATCTCCCAGAAAAGAAGATAAAGGTGTAAAATGAGATAAGGGGTAAAAGAAAGAAGGAGAATACCAAAAGATGCAAGCTGGTGCTCTTCCAAAAGGAAGGAGTCAGCATTGCCTCCTGTTGAAGTCTGTGGACTATTCACCACACCACACTATTCACCACTAGCTAGCCCTTAAACAACAAGACAGCCTTGAAGCAGACACATGATGAATTTGCTCTCTCGAGTAGGCTGCTTCAGCTACACTCGTGTGGTTTTTGAAACAAGAAGAGATACTCCAGTAATGAACAGTGTAAACCATATCTCAGATTTAAATATTTGTAGTTTCTATATATTGCACTTGAAATTCAAGCTGCATATAAGCCACAGATTTTTTGCTAGAAATGAAATAGTTATTGTTGGGAAATAATGACACAGAATTTAGCAATCATTAAAAAGCTGTTTCATACTATTAAGTCTCATCTTTAAAAGAAAAACTGCATGTCAGTGACTGACAGAGATTATAATGCTTAGGCTGAAGGGAAAATGAGATGATAGGGCTTTTATATTTACTCTTAAGTGAATCTGCAGCCAAGTGCTCTAAGGAAAAACACAGTAAGTCAACTCAGCATCTGCAAGATCAATATAATTCTTTAAGAGGAAAAAGTTCTCTGTTTAACTTATTTTTCTCCCACAGGGGACCATGTCAGACTGTTGCAGGAAGCAGTAAATTGCAGAGTTTGTGGACTCTATCAGGCACAACAAGTAATCATTGTAACTCAAGTGATGAAGTCAAAACTACAGGAATCCAGTGGAAACTATTTTTCATGTTCTGAATTGCAGCTGGAGTTGTGGCTTTAAACTGTGTCAAGTAAATGACACTGCTGGAGACCCAGATCTGAATAGCCTGAAGTACCAAGCTGAATATTCAGCCCTTAGAGTCAGTAACAAGTTCAAGAGTAAAACCCACTTTTCTTGGGACTAACTCATTTCCACAGAGTATTTCATGACTTCATGAAAGCTCCTGTCCTTCTTGACAGGAGAGACCCAATCCTGAGCAGCTGCTGAATTCCCATTTGATTGGTGTGGGTATGCATCCTACACAGTACCTTGCAGTGCTTTGTGTTCACCCTGAAAAGTTTCTAGATTGAATTCTAGAGCCTGAATTTTGGTTAACTAGGGATGTTGAATGCACTAGGGCATGAGAGCTGTTAAACAACATGAAACTGTGTGAAGGTAAAAAAGAAACCCGGACTTCAGTGCTGATTGAACAGATATCATAACCAACTAGCATTGATGCATGAAATCACTCTTGGGAGCCAATTGCACATAAACAACTTATTCCATCAAGAGTTTCATCTCTCTTGGCCAACATCACAAATTGCTCAAAACCAGTTTCATGTCTAAAAGATTGTCTAGAGTGCTGCTAATCTTTTTCAGGCCTTTATCTCCAGGTCTGCACTTACTGCTGTTGTCCCCACCTGCTCCTCAGTGGGTCCAAAACCCTTCCATCCCTATAAAGATACATATTTTTCTAAAGAGAAACAGTCCATCAATAATTTCTAATACATTAGCTTGTAAAATAGCTGAGATCATCCACTGAACTAAGGGGTTTCTGCCCTTCTAAGCTTCCCACTAGAAGATTTACAGACTCTAGTGACAGGCATGTCACAAATGATGTCGAGCAACAAGACTCTAAAATGTGAAAAAAGGACTAAGTTGAATGAGTTGAATTTTAGCTTAGAAATTATTTAGATTTAGCTGCTGTAACTGGTTAGGAATAGGGATGTAATAAACTACTGAGACATTTTTCCACCTCCTCTCAGAAGGACAGTTTTCATTGGTGGGGCTCTATATAGCACTGGGCATGTCAACATGCACCTTATTAACACTACATTATTGTTAGTGCTAGAAAATGGCATGTTGTGTTTGTGGAGCTTAACATATAATAAGCTGCTAGGTGTCAATGCAAATTTAACATGCCAAATCAACTAATAAGAAAATCAGATACAGATGTGACTTATCAAAATGTCTGATTTTTTTTTTTTACATCAAAGATAATTACAGTGAATTACAGTTTCCCAATGAAACATCATTCTGTCAGATTGCAATGGTTCACAGATATATATGTATTTAAAATGGCATTACCAAAAAGCCATTGTAAAACCCTTAATTCCTGTGGTAATTAATTATAAAAGCAAATACTTCAACCCCACAAAAATGGAAAGTATGAGCTAGAGAGACAGATCTGGAAGTAGCAGTATAACATCTCCCATCCTTAACTTCGCATTCTTCTTTCTAGCTTCTTGGAGAGCTGGGAAAGTTCTGAGAGAAAATATGAACATGAATAGAGTTTCCATGATTGTAAAGAATTTATATGCTAATTAGGTTGTGCTAACTGCAATGCATCTATTTTAGGATAGAACCCCTCTACCAATTCATTTTACAGTATACATAATGGACTTTCCCTGCTAACACAGGGAATTAACAGAAATATATAATTTCTGTTATTGAAGCACATGATGAGACAGATGAACACACAGATCAGCTAGTGAAGAAAGCACCTGACAGAAGGTGGTAGCCAACCTCCAAAGAAAACTATGCAAAGGCAAAAACTTGGACACGTGGTTTGTCTCTCCCCCTCAGAAAAAAAAAAAAAAATGGTGTTTCCAGGACTGCTGCCTATGAAGTCACACTGGGACACAGCAAGGTATGAGGGAATCAGAGTCTGGATGACTTTGTGGGTTATGCTTACAAGCCCATCTATTAAGGACAGGAAAGGACCAAAGAGCCAAAGGTGACTAACGAGACACCCGGGAGGCAAAGGAGCATTGGTGTTTAGCCACAGCCTCCCATGGGTGCCCCAAAAGGTAGCCCTGCCCACCAACCCCCACACCACTATGCCAGATAGCATGCAAACACAAAGAAAGAGAAGGGCCACAGCACAAGCAGTAACTGCAGACTGGCAAGAAAACACCAAAAGAAATGGTGAAACAATCCTGCTTACCCTTACCTTAAACACACACTTTCTGTGTGTTTAGAGATTTCCATGACTGCACATAGTTAAGATGAGCTTGTTGGACAAAACAAGAGGTTGGCAATAGGGCCTGGTGTTATAGGCTGGATGGAGACATCACGATAGTGACTAGCAGAGGGGTAAAGAAGGGCCTTCAAAACGACGACAAGCAGACAGTGAAGGGACACCAAGGGAAGAGAAACATACTCAAAATTATGTTATAGGGAGTGTAATCTTGCCAACCACACGCTGGGGAAGCTGCGCAAGGGAGGACTGCCGTTGTCACAGAAAAGATGTGAGGAAAAGCCTGGTCAAATATTTTAGCTGGATAAAAACTGCCCTATCATCGAGTTAATGTAAAACAGAATCTGCGAAAGTTACAGCGCAAACATAGGTCAGGCTGAAGACTGAACTCAGATTACGGGTGACAGGTTAGACCACGGCAATGTACTGCAATCAAGGAAGGACACTCACACCTGCATGGAATTGAGAGAATGCAGCATTTTGGTTTTGTTTTTGGGTTGGGGTTTTTTCTTTCCTTTTTTGAAAGCCTGGAGTACTTGATAGCAGCTGTGAAAATTTCTTGGCATGATATTTAGTTGCATGATAAATGTCTAAGCTTAACTGAACCCTCTTCAGAGAAAAATTATAGATAAAGATAATGGTCAAAGCCCTGAGAAATTAGTTGATTCGATAACTTTCTGTTCTGTGTTATGATTCTAATGCTTGATATCTCAGTGCTACAGGAGGTCAAAGAACTGAAAGCAACTGCTGTCTACTTCCACATGAATGTGGAAATCCTCCTTTTGCCGTAACCTTAACTTCCCAATTCTTGCTGTGAAGCTAACTGAGCTGGCCAGAAGACAAGAATTCTCTCTCATGAAAAACACTGAGGTTTTGGCATTTGCCATTCAGACAAAAATGAGGGATTTCAAAATATTTCACCACAGGGAAAAGAATGTCTGTGAGTTACTCCAGAGCAGCACCGAATGCACTTGTCCAGTGCTGATTCAAGTCTGCTCCCCTCAATTTCTGTAGCTGACTTTTCAAAGAAAGAAGGGAAATCATCCAAAACTTCCTTTTGGATTCAGCTGTTCCTCTGAATAAAATTTAAATAGGAGGCTGAATGTTTCCTTCTCTTTTAATGAAAGGCCATTATCTGTGCATTCCTGAAATAAACTGTGGGAAACACAAAGCAGGGAGATTACTAACTGAATCAATAAGGATGAAAGATGATGAGAACATTTTTTGTATCTAGTATACAAAGCATAACATCAGTTAAAAGCTGTGCAAGCCACCAAGTGACTTCATACCAGGCATACTTGAGGCACAGTCACTGAGCCCAAATGTGTCACGTACAGCTGACAGAAGCAGGGCATCCATATGCCATGGAATATCTTGTGGGTATGAATCCATGCATCACCCATGCAGGGGATGACAGAAGCACCTCAGTCCTCCTAATTCTTCAATGACATTGCACTTGTACCTTGGAAAAACTCAAGCCCAGAGATGGGAGAGCAAGGATTAGCAAGTACTATCACCAAGTTAACAGTTAACACTATCTCTGTTGGCATCGTCTATAGTTGTGGTATTTAGCTCATGCTGTTGGATAGGGGCTGAAACCAATCATGTTCTGGTTAATCTGCCATAAGTAACTGCAGCTGGTGGGCTGCAAGAAAGTTATTCTGAAATCAGTTTGTAGTGCCTTACAGCAGAGATTACCATTATCCAAGGAGTGTCCCTGGCCTAGCCCTGCCCTGTGTTCTGAGAGGCTCCGAGGAATGTGCAGGAGGAGAAGAAACTTTCCATTTAAATACTTTCTGAATATTTTCATGTTTTGCATGGTCCTCCTTCCCTTTTCCCAGCCACTCTGTTCTCACAGCAATTGAGACTCTCCAGTGAAACTTGCTTAGTTTTCTGAATATTTTTCAGGATAAATTTGCCTCCTGGTTAAATAGATAAAAAGTTTTCTTGTTTAAACCCACCTTTGAAGATGCACGTAGTAAAAATGAGTCTACTTTGTTTCATTATACACCTAACTGGCTAACTTCTGCATGTTCCTTAAGCCCAGGACATATAAGAACATATGCAGTTTTATAAGGTTACATAAAGAGTTATAAATGTCTTATGTAAGTATTTGACTTGTTCACAGTCAATGGGAACTATTTGTACACGTAAGGCAAGCAAGATTTATCCTGTAATGGATAATCCTTTCTTCATTTAATAAATAATCCTTTATTTACTTTTCCTCAGTTCTCAAAGTCAGTCTTCAGAACCTAAAACAACAACCCATGACCTCATTACCTTCTCCCATCATGGTGCTGGAAGCCTAGGGATGACTGAGCTTATGTTAACACATTTGCAAGTAACTATTCAGCCTTTTTTCCTTCCCCTTTGAAACAGCTCTTCTGAGGAAGGTTGTTCTGAGAACTGCTGTGATGTTCCACATGTGATTTGAACATGATTCTGCTTCATCCTAGATAAAATCCAACAAATGTTTCCCATGAAAAGCATAGACTGGCTCCCCATAAACATGATATCGGGTAGCTAGGAAGAGAGCTGTCTGCTACTAAAGCTGCTACTGGTCTGCAGTAATGCTGAGTAACACCATTAATGCTGACAGGCTGGGGAGAACGATGCCTGTGGTTCAGCTAACCCAAGTGGGATGTGGCTTCAAACTCACACACCTGCACAAAACCTAGTTGAGAAGCTCAAACAAGCACAAGCATTACACACAGGCAGCACCCTTGCCCATGAGTACATTCACTCATGCATGAAAGTATCACTGACAGTCCCGGTATGGAGTCAAGGGTACAGCCCCAGGGCCCTAGCTAGAAGAAAAAGTTGACCAGAACGAAAGCTGCAGCATCTCCAGGGAGACTTGCTTGCAGCCACAAGGTCAGGAAAGTGGTGAGCTCCTGGCAGCAAGCTACCCCTTGCCCCCCACCAGCCCAGAATATCCAAAACATTGGGAGGGTGCAGCATGCACACCCATAGAGGCAGCCCATGGGGTGCCCAGCAATAAGCTCAGAGGTCAGCCCTGCTGCCTACCCCTGCCTTGTCACCCTGCCCCTCAAGAGGCTGGATCTGGAGGGGAGGGAAAAAAAAAATTTTTTCAAAAAGCAAGCATGAATGTTAGGATTAATGGCAAGGTCTACCATTTGGGTTTTGTGTTTCACCAGTGGCTTAGTGCGATTTTGTGTCTTTCTGTTTTCAGACTTCAAAACCTCCCCACTGTAAATCAGGACCATCCCCTAATCAGCTCCTTTAACTCTGGGAAGTCTTTACTTTAAAGGGAAAGAAATTCTGCCTGAACTGAATTATTTCCTATCCAGATGAAAGCCTCTAAAATAAAGCAACAGCATTTTGCAATATATCATCATAAATATTGACATGATTTATTTAAAAATGCTTATTAAAATTAGGCTCCTAATCCCACGCTGAAGCATATAAATCAATGTCAACCTTTCCCAAAATGGCAAGTATTCAAACAGTACCCTCTGAAATATATGGTGGCTTTGGCGACCAGCACTTTTGAATGTCAGGCTATTAATTTATGTGGCTATCTTTCAGCAACCAATTTTGTTTGACCTATATTTCAAAGATGTCTTATAAAAGCTGGAGAAGGAAGAATTTTAAATTCTGGCAACAGTACAGCAGTTGCTATCAGTGGGGACTTGATTTAGTAATAACGTTGTTGTGAAATAGACCATAAGATGATATTGTTTAAAATGGGACAAAATAACTCATAAGGCCCCTTTTCCTTTTGGTAAGTTATGTACAGTGCTGCCTGTATTCCAGTTCCTGTAGCATGCTTCCTACCATCTGTTTTCCATTTTTCTTTAATTTCCATTCATGCCCTTTGGCCTATTCCCTGTGTTCAGAAGAAAACAGTAATTAAAGTTGACATTATCTCTGTGCCTTTTCCAGACTACATAAGTTGAAGACATTTTTTTTCTTTTTTTAATGGCCTTACATGCTGGCTCATATCTTTTACTGCAAGATCAAACCTACCATTATTTTTTGAAGATCTAAAGAATTGTCACATAGCAAGCAGTTGGAGATTATCACTGACCACAGTAATGAAGAGGTTTGATTTTCACTGCATCTGATTTCCATCACTTCATCAGCACAGGTTTCAGTAAATATCCTGGTTATTGCAAGAATGAAAACATTATCTATTTTTTATGCAAAGCAATAGAAGACTTGTACCACATTTACAGCAAACTCCTCACACTATCAATAGCCTCATGAGGTGAAACTCAATACATGCATCATTTTTGTCCCACTTACTGGGACTTACTTTGTCCCAATTATTGATTCAATAATACTGAGGCTTTTCTCCATAGACTAGCTTGAACACAGAGAAATACTGGACTAAATTGTAATTAGGACTCAGTAGTCACAGCACCTGAAGGGGCACAAGTGCATCAGTGTGCTAGGAACAAACCTTGAGAACGCTGCTGTCATGGGAGCTTTCTGTAAGTAAAGAAAAGGAGAGAGGCATGTGTGTCCCCTTCTCGTTATGTATATGCTGTAGGTCAGACAGACTTCGGTTCTCCAGATGAGAGTCATTCACATACTAACAAAGTTAAATGAAGGCTTGCAGCTCACAGCTGAATTTACCTTGGAACTGAGTATCTGCATGATCACTTTTTTATTTCTTAATCTTACATTTTAGCCTTAGCAGTGCCTTATCACAAGAGTTGCATATAGCGTAACCCCACTACCAAGGGAACTTTAAGAACAGCAAGTTACTGTCCCTTTCTCTTGTAAAGTAACGTTTGACTTTCAGTTAGTTTTATATTAAACCATATTTCATAACAATAGTGACAAAGTCCTAAAATATAGCCTTTCTTTGACACTGGAGTTGTGTTATATGACCACAGTCTTGTGTTTTGTGGCTGCCTTTTCAGGAGCCATATATTTTAAACTTGACATATATATAAATCACCTCTAGTGAAAGGGAAATTGTGCTGTTAAAATCATATATAAGAACTCAGTAAATATTGTCTTACAATAGCTCCAAACAGATAGACACAATACACAACATGTATGAAATGTGTTTGCAGTATACTAAATAGTTCATTGAAAACACATGGAGGATGCCCTCATACCAGCCTTAATAAAAGATAAGCGGAAATTCAGAAACCCTCTATTAGCTCCTCAAATACATATCAAAGAATGATTTTCCTTCTCATTCAAACATTTCTATGTGCCACATAATATATTTCAGAACCCACAAAACACCATGGAAATAGTCTGAAAACTCCAAAGCAGAGCACCTTTGCCAAAAAAAAAAAAGACATAAAAAATATATGAAAATAATAACAAATGGAAAATACTGTGCTAATGCTTGCTATGTAATATTCCTGTCATTAATGGAGTCATCCTTTGGACACAGTTTTCTACACATTATATATACATGACTGCATATGTCTTTTCCTATTGATTTTGTGAGTTTTCTTTGCTTTTTAGATATATTACCATAGAATTTTAATGCTAATCACTTATTTTCTAATGTTAACTAGGGATCTCCTTAGGAATTAGTTGGGTTTAAAGCCTAGAAAAGGGATTATGACATTGTGTTGAAGAAATCTGTCTTCCATGAAACAAACTTTAGCCTACCAGCTTGCCAGGGCAAGAGTTCAGAGCTGAGTAAAAAAGATCTTGCCATCACCGGTGCACCAAGTCCTGGGTATACTTCACATGCCCACCTCTTTCCATTTTCCCACCCCTCAGCAATCTCTGAAACACCACAGAGAGCTAGTGCTACAACTAGAAGAGACAATCCATTCCCCGGTCATCCAGATCCCAGCAAAACAAGCCAGTGGTACCATGAGCAGGAGGAATGTTTTCTTTCCCTGTTGACTCATTCAGTGAGTTCCTCCAATCTGCCCTTTCACTTCTTACCTCTCCAGCCCACCTCCTTGCTATCTTCTTTCTGCTCTTCTCACAATTTGCTTTCTCAATTCACTTTCTTTTCATCTATTAGGAGTTTTCTTAATGTGCTGCCAGACAGCACCCGTGGGGACACAGTAACAAGAATACCACCACACAGCTGGCCACAGCTGAGCTGCATAGGAGGAACATGTGCTCCGGGTGCTTCCACATTGACTGCAGACATTTTGCTCCTAGCTGGAAAGATCCATCCATTCCTCTATAGCAATGGATTTGTTACTTCCTTCAATCTCACTTTCCTTTAGCAAAATTAACTTCAGGTTTGTTTCACATTTAAGAAAACAAAAACCAAAATCAACAAAACCCACAGTCCCTCCCCCCTCCTGTAATCTCTAGCAGGTTGAACAAATCAAGCTTATTCATCTGCACTAATTTCAGACAGATGTATATAAAAATGAGTGCAGCTACAAACACAGATATTTGCTGTACTTCAGTTCAACATGGTGTAACTGTTGTTGGCAGGAACAGAGAGGTAGATAACAGCCCTAAAAACCAGCACTGGAGTCTTCCCATGCTTGACTCCAGTGGAAATCCTAAGATACTAGTGAGTATTTGCTGTGTCAAAGGCACAATTACCAATAACAATGCAAGCAAATATTAGTTAAAGAAAGAAAGAAATTATGCAAATCTACCGTGGTCAGTTTTCCACCGTAGAAATAAGGATATTATTTTGCAGTCTTCTATGTTGCTGCTGGTCCTACAGAAACTTTATATTCATTATTTGCTATTTTTGAAACTTGTCATGAAAACCTTTCAAGATACATCTTAACACTATTTATGAAAAAGCTATTTGCTAGTTTCTGGACAGAGAACTGTGATACAAAATCAATCATCAGTGTAGGGCATGAGGGTTTTTTTAGCTTGCTACAAAAAATGATTTTTTTTTTCCATTGAATTTTCTTTGGTCCCTCTCACAAAATCTTTTTAGAAGCCTAAAAAAAAAGACATAACTACTGAAACTGATTTTCTTGTTTCCACATCCCAATATCATATCTCTGCCTATTTCATCTTTCCTCCCACTTATTCAAGGATACAGTGAACAGTATTGATATCTCCACTCTGATTAAAGCAGGGTGTAGGTTCCTTTCAACCATTAGTTAGTACTACACAGAATAAGAATGTATTTAACTTCTTAGAAATACAGCTTGCTTCTGCAATATTCATTGCATACAGATCAATAAATCATTTAAAACCTATGGGATTTAAACTTCCCAAGGTACAGGGGTCAAGCTACAGTGCAACTAGCAAATATCAGTTTCTCACAGATGTGCAATTAGAACATCTGCTTGTGTCCTGTCTGCCTATTAAGATGTTTATTCTATTAATTGTAGGTAAAACGTAACTGGACATTTTATTTTGGAGGTTTTTTTAACACGAGGAACTTAGCATCCTACATTCAATTTAAACAAGCTGTCACCATACCAATTAGTCACTGCTGTATTTTTAATGGAGGGTATCAAGCTTGGCAAAAATTTGGAACACAGATGCTAGTTAACCTGAAAATACTTTGCTACAATTTCAGCCTTAAACAAAGAACAGTAGAGACTTGTCAGTTCACCAAAATGCCTTCTTTTTATATGTTTAAATCCAATAAGTTTCTGTTCTGTAGCAATAAAGGGAAATTGGTGGGATTTTATATGGCTCCTGATTTGATATAAGTGAAACTAAACAGCATAATCTGATCTCCCTCAGACTCCAGTCTTGCAAATACATACGTAAGTGCTTAGCTCTGAGTTTGTGAGCGGTTTGCACATTCTCATCACTACGTTTGCACTCTGCCAGCATTTGCATCATACAAAATGAAAAGTGTTAGAAAGGAAACTCTGTCCACAGTGGTAGATGGCTGGTGAGTGAAGCCAAGGCCTCTGAATCTATTCATGCAACACAAATATTTGCAGGATGGAGGTATTCCGAGGCAGAGGAAGCAACATGACTGGAACACCAGATGTGGAGTCAAGAGTCTTCTCCAAACTGCTGTTTACTTATGACAGGAACTTGGCATGCTCTTTAAGTTCCCTTTGTCGCAGTTGCTCTGTCCATCTCTGCAAAGCCAATTAAGATCCAGAGATGAGGACCAGTTTTTCTAAGTGCTAAGTTCATTATTATTGTTCCTCTGGGGGCAAAACTTCCTTACTATGGAGGATTAGGATGCCGATTGTCACTTACTAGAGCTAACAACATGAAAAACTTCACAAATTCATGTGCTTTTTCTACCTGTGTGGTTGACAAATAACTATAGTCTCTTAAAAGGATGCTCAGTCTAACTGGCTTTGAATTGAAAACCAAAACTTCCATGGGCTTTTTTGCATGAAGGAGAGTGGCATGCTGACCTGAAGTGACAAAGGCAACAACAGTTGAAAGCATATTGATCCTTCTAGCTCTGGTATCACAACCCATCTCAGAAGGTACTGGACTGATAGAAGCTTTGTTTACCATGAAATGACCTATAAACTGTCATCTGCTTCACCTGCCCTCTTAAAAGCATAAGTATTATTTTTCAACCAATTATTTCTCAAAAGCATAATCATTAGAAATGTTGGTAAAAAAATAACTCTAGGGTGCTTCCTGTTAAATTTGTTAATAACCACATCCTCTGCTAATAAACACCTAGGCCTTTGGCCTCAAGTTTATTTAGCCCAGGATATGAGTATTATTACCTCATTAAGAGGAAACACCCTCAAGATATTATTTAAGTATCTCCAGAAGGAAAAACAGCTGAGTGAAAAGGATGTATAGGCCAGCTGTTTAAAATTCACTGGGTAAGGCAATTTTCCAGGTGAGTTGTCAAAAATTAGATTTACATAACATAAAGAAATATTTATTTCTTACATTATAGCATGCAGTTACCTGTGTTTTACAGGAACAAGCAAAAGGCAGAGAAAGTAAAGGAAAGGCCCTGAAGTAAATTTCCTGGGCACTGAGAATTTAGCAATATGATGATAGTTATTCTCCACCTTTGCTGTTATGCTGGAAAAAGTTGGAGACACTTCACTTTGCTTTTCCACTTCAGAAAAAGCAACTTTTAAATGAAACATGATGAAGCTGTTCCTATAGCATTGTCTCTTCAGTTCATGTGCTTAAATCTCAACATGTGGGTAGGTTTTTGCAGAATCCAAAGCTGGGATATTAAGCATTACCGTATCTTTTTAAATAGAAACCAGTTTAAAATAAATCCTTAGGTACATTTACAGGACCAGTTTACATCTTTAAATAGTGCAGCATCACTTTATATATTCTCCAGATAGGGCCATTATTTTTAAAAAGTATCTTTTCATTTACATATTTTTCTCTTTTTTAAAAGGATTTTTATAATGAAAAAGTAATTATGTTAGGCAATTATAAGAACAATAAGTCTTAGTGTTAGATATGCTCAAGAACAAAATGCTTTATGTATTTCCGATGCATACTCATTTGAAGAATTATTTTTACATAGCAACATTTCAGTGGAAGCAGAGGCTGAACAGATGCTGTCACCTCACAACCCATGTTTTGAAAGAAAGTTTTAAAGGACCACCATTGCACCATTCAGCACTATGCACAAGGAAACAAACAAACAAACCCAACAAACAAATCTCTAAAATTTGGAATGTGAACTCCACTTTGAGAAAAAAGAGCTTTAGAATCACAACTGGGAATGGTAAATATTACAAAACAAGATTAGTTCAGAGAACTGTATATGCAGTATACATGAAGGCAACAGCTTTAATTTGGCATAAATGTATATTTAAAGGCACTTTTTAAAAATATGGTAATAATGACCAGCATGAAATCAGCGATTGTAAGAGGCCTGTTTCCCTGCTTTGTACTCTTGCTCACAACATGGAAATCAGGTCTACTGCCTTCCACAACATCCTCATTGACAAACTGATGACGCACAGCCTAGATAAGTGATACAGAGATAGACTAAAAGGAGCTGGAAAGGGCAGAAAATAAAGCTGGTTAATTTTAAACACCCAAAAGATCTCTGGAAGGGACTGGTGACTGTGCCTGCCCAGCTCAGGGAATGGCGAGGAGCTGATGGCTGCCCTGACACACAAGAAAATCTCACCAAACCAGCCATTATGGAGCAGAATGACAGAGGATGTGCAGAGCCAGCCGAGAAAAGCTGTGGTTCCATGATGGGGAGAGGAACTGGCAACCCTTTGACCTCTGATCAGTGCTTATGGCAATAGGGGCTTGACAGCAGCTTACACAGACCACATCTCCATCTTCCTAAGTATCCTTCTCCAGAGCCACACAGCCAGGTTTTGTAAACAGTGACTCCATTATCCATGGACAGCATATAACCATAGGGAGAGTGTTCAAGAAAGCCTACTTTAAACCACAGGTCCTGCATAAATGTGAGTCGTGAACAGAGTAAAAATGTCATTTTGAAGAGAGTACAGAAATGTGGTGTGGAGAATGTCTGTATCCATCAAAACCAAAACCTTTTATAGCACCTGCCTTCATTTCCCCCCTACCTCCCACAAAGGAGATTAAAACAAAACCATTTGATTTGCATCAAAGTTAATGCCTCAATTGTGCACTAATTAAAAGACAGTACATAAAAAATAAATAAATATTTTTGAAATGCTATTGATTTTTTGAAACATAAGTCTTGGGGAGGCTTGGTGGCACCCTTAGCTTTCCTAATGCAAAATGCTGGAAAATATTACTAGTTATATTGAAAAAGGAGGCCTCCAACATAGTTATCTATGTAATACAGGATGCTGTGAAATGATGGAAACTGTTACAAGAATTTTTTTTAAAAAACAGGATTAATATGAATTCAGCAGGCAGCTCCTACTAAATAATGCACAAGCAATACTTTTATTTTCTGATACCATAATTTTTTTTAAATTCTTGCAAGATTTGTTTAGAGAGTGCTATGATATTACCTGCTCTGAATATTACATGGATGCCAGCATAGGCTCTCAGGGTAGAATTACCCCTTAAAGCTAGCAAAGACTATGTCAGACAGGATAACCTCCTTGAAAAAGATAGTTTTGGGGGAGATCTTAAGACATCCTTTCTCTCCTACAGAGACAGGGCTACTACAAGGGATATCTGCTCTGTATATGCAGCACTGTGAATTATGACTGTTCTGTTTACTACTGAATTATTTCTCATTCAAAATGTTCTTGACGATACAGCAGCATTTCTGCAGATGTTTCAATGTGAAGCAGAACACAGAGGAACACAGGGCCTGGTATGCCAGAATACACACTTGAATCAGCCTCAGCTCAGAAACCAGCACTTAGTGTAGAGTACTTTTTGCCTTTGTTTCAGTTTCTGAACACGTTATGATTCAACAGGAATGAAGTCAGGCAACACAAGGGGAAGCCCAAACAATCCTCTTTATTGTCTGTCAATCTGCCAGAGGATGTTGTTACTATTGCAGGTTAACTTTGATGCGATTACTCTACACATCTATTATATTTTATACATGCACACATTAAAAAAAATAAACAAACAAAAAAAATTTTTCTTTAGGATTTCAGACCTTCCTGCATTCAAGTCAAATAAGAACTTCTTTTAAAATTTCAATATAAAACAATTGGCAAAAACCAGATCATCCTGTGGAGAGTACATGCCCCATCCTGTCTCTCCCTCTATACCTTCGTCACTGCTGACTAGACCCTCAGCCCTCGAACTGCAGAACAAGGCATTAGCCAGCACAGGAACTGTTAGTTTAATTTAACCCTGAAATTAGGCTTTTTGTCACAAGCTGATGCTTTCTGTCTCAAAAAAACTGCACAACAGAAAACCAAGCTCTCCCTTCTGTTTCCCTGCCTGTGCGTTTTGTGAGTGAGCACAGTAACTGAGTTCAGCTTTTCTGCAGCCTCGGCACGTTGACCTCCAGCTGAGCAGCAGCCACGGACCTGAGGTATGTTCAGGAGTCAGTGGAAGCTCCTGGCTTTGCTACTTGAGCTTCTGCTCGCTTGAGCGGCACCCACCTCCCTCCAGCAGTTGCCTGGTCAGCATGCCGGAGCCCTGAAGGAATGGCATGTTTGTAAACGGAACAGGAAAGAGGAACACGCCAGACACTTACATCACCTGACAGATGTGTTTCTCAAGCATGCAAGTTCATTTAAGGCTTTTTCATGGCATGTGTTGACCCAGAATCAATAAATAAATGAATAAGTAAATAAAGGAGGGGGGGGAGAGGAAGGAAGAAAAGAATGAGAGAGGAGAGAATTGGTGTCATGCTCAACATGTTTTGCACCCTGTAAAAAGGAATTAAGTGACTCAAGCTCCCCACCCCCCTTTCTCCCTTTATGTCTGGAAGTGAGCCCTTCTGAAATACTATAGCTACTGGCAGCACAGCAACACATAATAACATGGTAGCAACACATAAAACTGTCAGTCTTCAATGTAAATAGATGGTTAGGCTGAGGGGGTAAACAGACTAAATCAATTTGAACATGCATGTTAAGGACTGTGAAAGGGCAGAGTTTAGTGCTGCTAAGCTGGAAAACATTTGTCTCTGTCTCGTTGTATTTTCCTGCCATTCAGCGGCATCCACCCACAGGCCTCTCGCTTGGCTCCAGTCAGACTCCACGGCTGATTAACGGCAGCTGGAGGTGTCCAGTAATTTCCTCACCTAATAATAAACTACAACCCAAAACAGGGGTTCCCCTCAGGCCCACATTTAACATAACTCTCCTTACTACCAGGAGAAAGCCAATTACCATGCGTCTGCTCATGTCTGAGATAAGGCACGTGGAAGTGGCTTTGAGAGGTTACTTGGTTGACTCTGGACACATCATCTTGTCATTGACAGGGTAAGCAAAGCTCAGACAGCATCTGCATCACTCTAATACACGGATTATAAAAGAAAAAAAAAAGGGGGGTGGGGAAAGATATGCCACCCTTGCAACAGGAAAATAGTCTCCTCTAACAAATCTCACCAGCAACATGACCTCAAAAACAGAAGGACTTTCTTTCTCTTATCCTAATCCCAGGGTCACCAACACGCACTATTATGACTTCAGTGGCTGAGGCTTAAGCAATCACTCTGGCTCACCACTTCCTACCCAAGGGTACCCAATAAAACATTTTATATGAAGACACATCCTCAACAAGAACTTTTCCAGATTTTGTTAGCAATTAAAGCAAAGCCTTGCTACTGAAAGGGTTGCATGGATTTGTGTATTCAGTATTACAACTACAAAGACAGTATTGTTTACCTTGGATATCATATTAACTGCATAGTATTACCTCTACATTAATTAGAGCATTAACTATGCTGATTTAATAATCAATCATTTACACATCAACAAGATTTTTTTTACATATTACTTAGTTGAGTAACAGCTTCTGTTCAGTTACTTGAGTAAATAAGGGACGGAGATTTGGCTGCAGATAATTGTTAGTATTCAGAACACGAAATAATCTGTCAATCCTTTAATTGACAGCAGTTTAACATATAAAACTGCATGCAAAACAGCATTATTCCTTCTGAATCTAGAAGACCCCCTTGCAGCCCAGTCATTCATGCACCAGTATTATTAATTTTCCAGTACTTCATTCCAGTTTCTTTTTCCCAGGAGACAACTGTGAAGATATGTATGTAGAAATGGTAGTAATGTCACATGTGATACCCATTTATCTATACAACACACCACCTTTGACATAAGCAAGAATAATGGCACAGATTGCGACACCAGAGATTTCTAATGTGCACATTTATACAGATGTTGATATATTAAATAAATAATATCTAATTAGATATTTAAAAAAAGGTACTGGAATAGTATTCAGTTTAAAATGTCCTGCAAAAACAAGAAAAGAAGGCTGAGTATCCCAGATTCTTGGTGATTAGGCTATCACAAGCAATGCAGATGCCAAAATTTTTGCAGTACTACTCCTTCACTGTACGGACAGGATATACTTGATGCCAAAAAAAAGTAAATCATGTTCCATGCTGTTTGACAGGTCCTATTAATACCTGCAATTCATAATCTCTGTCAAAATTTGAAAAGCAAAAAATGCATGTGTTTATGTGTACATGAATGTGCTTCTCCACAGGAACAAATCTAATTAACATGTGGACACTGAGGAAGGACTGTCAGACACACAGACCATTGCTGGCAATGTCTGGTCACACAGGCAACTGCTGGCACTAGGGGATTAAAAGGTAATACAATGATTTCTTCAAAAGTCTTACAACAGCCTGGGAGGAAACTGATTTACCAGACATCTGTGCAAATGGATTTTCCATTCTCTTCAAAGTTTTTTTCCTATCCTCCCCTAATTTCCCTCCCCAAGGCGCAGATCATCAGAAAGAAATTTAAAACAATTCTGGATATTGTTTTTATGCCACTCCTTATACAAAGAGAAAATGTGATTTCTGCCATAGATGTCACTACATATAACTTGGCAATATGCTAGAAACTGAGTAAGAAAAACCCGCAAACAAGGAAACAATGCAGATACAAAAGACAATACATTAGGAATTGGCATTTTCCATCATGTTAGAGCTAAGCCATTTCACTGAGGGTGCTGGTTCTAACCAATAAATTATAAGCAAGGCCAACTTCTAACACTTTTTAAAGGATTAGGAAGAACAAGGTTGTTTTTATCAAATAACATCTTCCCCACCCCCACCCCCCCCCGCTGTAATAAAAGGCTAAGGGTAGAGCCTACATTTCCTCTCAAACAGGCATACCTACCTAACATCTCTCATCACGTTTCTTTTCCCATTTCAAAAGCCTACGCATGCAGCAGGTCAAGCATACATGTTAGTGATTACAGGACTACAGTGGAAACTGCCTTCCACAGTCACAGAAATCAGTTTAGAACCACAAATTTCCAACCATAAATTCAAGGCTCTGTGACAGATGACCTCTTTTAAAGATTAAAAACACACAAAAGCTGGTTTTCGAAGAATATCCTAATCTTCCCAACTAATGAGGAGGCTTTCTCCCATGCTGGAGAGCAGAAAAGAGATACAGAAACAATTATAATACACTCCTAAATTTTGCCTCATCAACATAGCAATTTTGCTTACATTTGTCTCACAAACAAACGACTGTTTACTAAGATGTAGTTCTGTGGCTTCCTAAAATACAAATTGCAATAGTCCCACTTTTAGAAGTTACAGAAAGATTCACATCTAATTAGCAAATGAGCTATATAATTAGCATAGAATCATAGAATGGTTTGGAAGGGACCTTAAAGACCATCTAGTTCCAACGCCCCTGACATGGGCAGGGATACCTTCCACTAGACCAGGTTGCTCAAAGCCTCATCCAGCCTGGCCTTGAACACTTCTAGGGATGGAGCATCCACAGCTTCTCTGGGCAGCCTGTCCCAGTGCTTCACCACCCTCTCTGTGAAGACCTTCTTCCTGATATCCAATCTAAACCTCCCCACTTGCAATTTAACCCCGTTACCTCTTGTCCTGTCACTACAGGCCCTTGTAAAACGTCCCCTCCCTGCTTCCTTGTAGGCTCCCTTCAGGCAATGGAATCAATCACATGATAACTGAATCTAATGAATGCTCTGACATTGTCAACAATATAGAATTATGGTGGCTTGGAATGAACACTTACTGTATTTTGATTTGTTACTCCTTAATAAGAAGATTTTTTTTCTCTGTATATTAATTATACATTTTACATATATATAAAATAAATGCTTTGTTTTCTTCACATGTGAGAAGTATTAATATACTCTGTGCTTTTCTTTCAATATTGAACCAAAGAAAAAACAAATCAGTTATGTAAAAGGATACATCTAGAGAGTACCCGAAGCAAGAAAAGGCTACTTAGTGATTTGCAGAAGTGAGTTTGTACATGCCCCTTCTGCAGTTCCCTCCCTGCATTCCTAGCAGTCAGTCGAAGCACCCCGAGGTGGGCAGCTCTACTTGACATCAAACGGTGATCCATAAAGGGTCAGAGTTTCTCAGACAGCAATATTCTGGCCTGCCTCCTTCCCCAGGCCAAGGACAGGATTTCCATTCCTCAGAGGTAACAGAACTGGGGGAAATTTGAAGTAGATGCCTTAGTTCTCCATCAAAAGAAAAACATAAGGAAGCCCATTCTGTGTGCTGTATCTACAGCAGAAGGCAGGACCCCTGTCCTGCCTCCTGGCATGGTTGACTAGTTCACATTGCATCGTTTTAGATAACAATACTAATCATCTTAGACGTCCCCTTCAGGGTTAATGAAGAGAGACAAGACCTTTTAATATGTGATTCAGCTGACCTGTTGTAGACATGCACATTAGCACCAGCCACCCTACAGAATCAGTTGTTCTATAGTAGAAGTCCCTATATTTCCCCATTTACTATGAAAAGGACCAAGGACAGTAAGGTTCAAAGACGTAGAGATGTGCAACTGATAAGGTTTCTCCTTTCCAACTAAACCACACCAGCAAACCAAGTAACCCCACTCCACTCCTGGGCCCTTGCTTCACTGTGCTGTATCATCTTTGGCCACTTCTCATAGCTTGCTCATGAAAACACAATCCTCTCTATTCCAGCTTACATTGCTGTGCTGCCTTTGTGATGGTGGTTGCCTCAGTTCTGTTCTTCAGACTCTCAGACTAATTTCCCATGAAGTTTAACAAGGTGGGACATTTGCATGCATATCAGAGCATGTTCAGTTGTTTCCATTAGGGAAGTTCTTTGGAAATATGAAATTTCTTCCTCCTGACAATTTTTAGAAGCTATTATCATGGACTTTTTGTTCAGTATACATGAGCTTATGATACCTCAGGCTTGTGATATGCTTTGTAGTCAATAGTAGTCAGCCAGTTAAAGACAAAGTGATAGAGAAAAGGGGCTTTTTAGAGGATATCTAGCAATTATGACTAAAATACTTCCAATGCAAAGCTCACCAGTAAAAGTTCTGACCTGTCAATTTTGCATACACTGAGGCAGCTCTGTAACAGCTGAATAACTGTACATAAAATTCAAGTCTGTTTTACTTTTCACCTTTTTCTGATTTCATAAAACATGTTCTTATGAATTTACTTAATTAAATCAGATCACAGCTCCTATGTGGCTGCGTACAGCAAAACCAACAGATCTCACTCCCACAACCCCCATTTATTTTGGAGGACAAGGACATGCAGTGATTACTTTTATTCAGACAACACTGAGATGCTCTGACATTATTGGATGGTGCATAAGTGAAACAAAAATTCAGGATGATCATATCTTTAACCTATCTCATAGGCCATGTAAGTCCTCTCTGTAAACAAGGAAGAGTTTATGGGGAGAGTAATATCTTCTATTATATCAACTGCTTTGTTGGAAAAAATAACCTTCTAGGCACAAAGGCCTTTCTTAAGATCTTGTGAGGTTTTTCCCACAAAAATAAATCTATCTAATAAAATCTGCATCTTCCTTCTAATTTTTCCTCTCCAATGTCCTTTAAACATCATAGCTGTAACAACACTGTGCTTTTATATCTATCTTCCATCTCCCTCTTCTCTAACTGATGAAGTATCAGCTGTATGTCTGGCAAAAAATCATAAAGCTGCCGCTGTGTCCACATCCAAATCCCTTCTGAAACAACTTCTTTGCCATGAGGACTGCTAAAACCAAAGATTGCTGATGTGCTGTGACAGCTGTCCTGCCTCTCCCTGTATTTCGGTTGGCGGTTACAAAAGCCTGCAGAAGCTGCTTTTTCATTATTTGTTTTTCTGGTGTTGCATCCGGCCCAACAATCCTCTGGTTTGTGACATAGGTTCCTAAACAATGTAATCAAACAAATACAAAATATTAAAAGGTATATTGTATGTGGGCTGTGCAATCTTGGTGTAGACTGTGTCGTACATTATTTGGAATTTTTTTTTTTTTTTTAAGGAAAAAAATTTTCAGTTTAAATTTAAGACCTCTTCACCCTAACCCTGGATGTTTACAAAGGGAGGTGTTAGTATAACTTAAAAAGACAATGACACAAAAATAAAACTAATTTACTGTCAGGGGGAGCATCAGCCTCACTTGCAGTGCAGTCCTTCTTCAGGCTGCACATACAGACACTGTTGAAGAAAATTTTTCCCTACTCCACTTACAGCAGAAAGGTCCATGCACTGTTCCAGAGATTTTTCCCCACAGCATAGCCACTAACTTCAAATGTGATCTGATGCCCACCAATGTCAACCAGAATTTTTGATCAACTTGAATAAGCACAGGGATCTTTTACAATTTTAATGGAATTACTGTGGAATGATCTTCAGTTTTAAATAGTTTTCTCCTGGCTAAAGAGGGCTGAGAAGTCCTAAAATCTTGGCATTAAATTGAATCTGCCTCGAAGACGGATGCAGGCTTCTATTTGTTAATTTTATGTACTGAGGCTCTACTTTGCAAGACGGCTTTTGAAGCCAGGGATCCTGCAAAGCTGGGCTGTGCTCGCAAGGGGCCAAGCTCTTTAATGACCTCCCTGACTCCTTCAAACACATCTCCTAAAGCCATAACACTACTCCTTCTGTGCCAAGATTACGTGTTCCCATACTACAGAAGAGGCGAACAAAGTCCAAAAGAAAAAGGAAAGCTGGTCTCCTGTCAGAGCCTCGGCTTATCTCAGCAGCCCCCTATTTTTAACTCGATTGCAAACGATATCTGTGATCAAAGGGCCAGAACCCCTGGAGAAGCTTAGGCGAACAGCGTGGTGGCCACAATTCTTCCTGATGATTTGTAAGCAGGAAAGGACTTTTGACATGAAAGACAGCTTAAACAGCACAAGAATAGCAATAAACCAGCTGTAAAATGCTTAACATTGCCCTTGAACTAATGCAAATTGTTCCAAACAATTTTCTTTTCTTTTTCTTTCTTCTTTTTTTCCTTTTTGCAGTCTCTGGATGCCCTGCTGGGACATTTAAACAGTCACATGCTCACCATACAAAAGCCTATATAAGTGGGGAAATACAGTCTACTAATGTGTTTAGAATAACGGAACCAAACAATCTCCACAATTCAGATCTGCTGCCTTCCTTTCTTTTGTTTGAGAAAGTGTTCATTAATGACAAGCTTGTTTTGGATACTGACTGAGCTTCCAGACAGAAATGTTGAAGGGTAATTTATTGGCTTAAAATACTCAATTAAGCTACTGAAGAGAGAGTTAACAAAGTAACTGAAAACTGAATATTCTGAAAGTAAATTAGTTGGGTCACTGAATAGTTTAGATGTTTAGAAAATGACAGTATTTACTTTCTGAACTACAGCAATGTTAAAGAAGGACAATATGTTTCAAGGGAATGCCCTCTACCATGATTGCTCCCCGCCGAATTTATACAAGTCTTACAGAATCTGTTAATGTCACCTTCAAAAGCATTTCCCACCTCCCACCCCCGAATTCTAAAGTGGATTTTTCATTTCAAGTAATGACACATACCTTTATCACCAGCAACTAGTTACAATCTTTTTTGAAGTTCCAATATGGAATAAAATATAACCTCGAAGTAATTAGAGATAGGAAAGACCAATGGGATTATCAGTTCAGTTTCTAAAAATGTTGAGTACTGGGATAGGTCTGTAAGGTAGATGATATCAACTTTCAGAAAAACACCAGTAATTAGAAGATAGTTAGTACGCATGTGTCTGTTTAATACATTAAAGTTCTCTGGTACATCTGTTCTCTTGTTTCTACTTCTTCCTGACAATGCTTGTGGCCTTAAAACTACACTTTTTCTTTACCCCTCAAAATCCTTTTCATTCCTCCCACTGTTCCCCAGGTCATTGTCTGAAAAATTCTTAAGAAATGAAGAAATATATTGCCAAAAATTGTATTTCAAAGAGTACTTAGGTATGCAACAAACTCAGATGGAATAAACTGGAATTTAACCAAAAGTTTAAAGTCAAATGACATCCAATCCTACAGTCCTGACTGGGGAGGGAGGGGGGCTGACTATTTGTAAGGTCAGGAAAGGCTGTACTGGCAAATGGCCAAAGACTAATCAAAAATATTTTTTTTAAAAACAATTATTTTGTTTACTTTTAGCTGCAGTTAAAAATCAGTTTGAAGGCCTTAAAATAAGGTTAAATTCTGAAATATTTTACATCTGACACTGCATTCATCACTTCATACTGTATTTTAATTCATAGAACAACAGGGCTCAAAAAAGTCCACAGTCATAGGAACTTTTACAACCTCTGTATGTCAGTCGTGAATTTCCCTAATTCCTATTATCCATCAAATTAACTTCAGAACATTCTGGTAACAAATACCATTATTTGAACTCTACAGGTGTGGAGAAGTAAGAGGGAGCTGTGCATCCATCATCATAAATATGAGGGTTTTTGATCAACCTAGGAAGTGACCTCAGGAATCCATATCCTAATATCCAGCCATATTTCTTCCCATTTCATCCTCTGAAGATTTCTCTGTCTAATGATGACAGTATATGCACTCCTGCTAAATCTTTATTGTGTGGGAACCTCTTTGGCTCTTGGTGATGCTGTAACCAGTCACTAACTATACTAAGCACATGGGTCTTGGAATTGTTTAAACTTGCGTTGTTTGAGGTCCTGTGTGCAACCACCAAGTAAAATGTCAACAACTCTCAAATATGATGTCAATGAAATACATTTGGTTAACATTTTAGTTTAAGACTCACATTAGTGTTTCTTTAATCCAAATGACCTCATACTCAGTAAAAACCTGCTATTGTTTTATTTTATGTAAATTTTATATTACTTCAGAAAAGCTGCAAACATTTTACTGGCTTTTCTTATTGTTTCCCCCACCTACCCTCCCCCCCCGCCCCTTTTTTTTTTTTCATAGATACATTATGAAAAAGCTATTAAATTTGCAAAGTTTTGTGGCACCTCACCCAACGAGCAGGGAAAAATAACTACCCAGCTTTGTCCCTGTTTTTCTTAAGACTAATTTTTTCAAGTGTTAGAGGTTAATAACACTTATTTCATCCATTACTTGGATCTAATAAAAGCAGTGGGGCATAACATTCTGTAAAACCAGGCAATAGAGGAAATAACACCAATGTTAACCTCTAACATAAATGTAGTGGTAATTACCCTGGTCTACTTTTAAAATGAATGCCTTTTGTAGTCTCCCAAGTGGCATGGAAAAAAACTCCTATGTTCCAGGCAGCCACCAGTTTCCCTGATCGAGGGCAATCTATGTTACCCAATCCTTTTTGTGCCATACTGCACCGTGGCAGAGATGTCACACAAAGGATTGGAACCCTATTACAGACACAGAAAGAGCAATCCCTGGTAGCTACCTTTAATATAAGTATTTAAAATGTAGAGACAGCTTTCTGCCAGAAGAGAACATTTTGCCTACTTTGCCTCTGCTCAAGATTTAAACAGGCAAGTTTGAACAGAATACATTAAAAGGCAAATGAGGTACTCTAAGCTACTTCCTAATGGCACAACTAGGAAGACATCTGCTCCCAATACTATTAGTTTTTTAAATAAACTATTTTTACAATTGTCTTTTATAGCTTTCAAGATTATCCTGCAAGCATGCATGAATATTGTCAGTCACCTGCAAATCTCCATTGACCTAAATGGAACAGCCCCAGCCTTTGTGTGCTGATACTACATGTAGAAACTAGAATTTCACAGATATTCACAAACGTATTCTCAGCATTAATCTTGATATGCAGGTGTCTTCATGGAGAATAGGAAAGAGCATGGGACTCAGAGGACAGTCTCATTACTTAGTACCTTCTAACCTTAAAAGGGTCTTCAACTAATCCTGCTAATGGCATTAATTTTGTAACTGACATCTGATACACTTCTCAATAAAACTATTCAGTACTCTCAGCTATCACTTACTGAACTCATAGGTAAACATATATGCACCTCTATGCATACAGGTTGCTTAACCAGACCATAGGTCCAAACATGAACTATGATGCTCCACCAGATAGGCAGCAATGAGCCAATGGATATGGGAAGAAATGGACAGGAAACTCTGGTGCCATTTAAGGCCAAATGGTTTATCAGATTGTTGCAACTAAAACCTATACATTTAGAAAGGAAGAGGAGACCGAAACAGGGCTAAGTCCAGGAAGTGATTCAACCAAGTTTACTAGGAAGATAGTGCTTGTCCACAATAGAGAGCAAGAGGCACAGATCTCCCACAGAGCCCATGGCATGCATGCCAAGCCAATAGGAATATCTTGAATCAAAAGTCTCACACAACACCATTCAGCAACAGAATAGAGACCAAAATACCTCACTACAACTCTTTCTACGCTTCTTTGTTTTATCGCCCTTTCTACCAGTGGAGTTTCCTGCAGGCTTAGAAGACATTATTTCCTTATAATGATGCTGTTGTAGCTTTCTGGAGCTCAATTAGAACTCCAAATCACAGTCCTAAAGAAATGCTCTCATCCCTCTTGGGCTTCGAACTATTAAATAATGCTCCAACTCTGTTAAATAAAAAGTGACATGCTGCAACCACATACTGCAGTTCTCCATGACAATTACTGTACTCTATTTCACTTTCTTCAAAATCCCACTTACTACCTGTTGGGACCACCAGACAATCAAGAGTTCTGAATCAGTTGCCAAGTATTTACTTAGTGGATACAACCTAATGACTGATGAGGATGATCAAGAATACTGCAGGATATTCTTAACGGGAAAAGATATCTTGTCACTATAGGTATTAAGTAGTAGAAACAAAAAAGTTGAGTGCAGGGGTGATGGTGATTGTAACCACATTGGCAAGGAGTTCTGAAGACGATGTTTCAAGGAGTACTTATTCAAGCAAATTAAAGGAAAAACGTACAACAATGAGAGAAAACAAAACCAACACAGACCAGTGGGTAACTTCTGCAGAAAGGCTAAAACTTGAAATGGAAAATGAGAATGAAAGAGATCTTGAGTTACATACCCAACTTCTCTGAGCAACTTTGGACATACAGCATATAGTCAAAATGGAGAAACTGTATATCCATCCTTTCCTTCATGAGCTACCTGATACAGAAAGAGACAGAGACTGTTGGCTGTGCTGCCACACTAATACTCTTCAAACGCATTACATTCACTAAATTCTTTTCTAATAAGGCAAGACAGCAGAGTTCTTTTCTCTTGACATTTATGAAGCCTGCAAAGTGGAAACAATCAGTACTTTGTCAACACCTGACATTTAGCCTGACCTTTTTTTCATAATTATATTAGAAAGCTAGACTAGACCCCAGAACATTTGGAAACCAGCTGGATTTATAAACAGTGAAATATACTTAAGTACACTATGCTCAACTGAACCAGTTCAGAGTGGATTCCTCAAAGTTTAGCAGATATTCACAAAATACTAGCATTGTAAGGTAGCTTTTTAAGGAAATAGATCCAATTTCTGCGCATAAAATATAAGTACAAATGTAACCTTTCCATCACCATCCTCATAGACTGACTTTCCTACCTGACCCACAATCATAAAGGCAAAGCACAGTTTTCTGAAAGGTTTGAAGAAAATCCTCAAGACCTGGTTCAGGATGTCACAGCCCTCCCACATAACATAAGGATAAACTGCACTACAGGAAAAAAAAAATCAGCAAGTGACTGACTTTATTATATTCTTATATATATTTTACTTATTTCTTAACTTCATCATATTTGGAGGTCTCCTGCAAGAAATATTCAAGGAAATATAGCTACCCTATATACAGGAACTCATTACATCTGTCAGCAGAGAAACAACTATTCACATCTTCATTATTCTAATGATACAGGACATGCTTGGACACACCAATGCATGTATCATCCCTCTCTACCTCACAGACTTTTCACTGTCTTCCAAAAGCAAAACAATGGTCTGAACGACTCAGTCCTTTACATCATTACCATTTACTTTGCCAATAGCTATGTTTGTGGACTCACAGCTTTCTAGAGCTTCCTTTGTTGACTGGGGGAGGTTCTCCACTACCCTGTTAAAAAAAATCATAGCCTGGAAAGAAGAGAAAGATGACCTGTGTTGGAATTGTGTGTTTCTCCACAAAGTATAGGAAGAGCTATGCCCCAGAGAAGTATTTGAACAAAACAATCATTCTGATGCAAGAAAAACAGTATTATTGTAGTCAAGCAGCTATGAAAGAAGGTATTCTGCTGTACCTGCTGTGAACAAGGGCCCTGCTTTAATTATGTCTGAAGCTTGGTGGCAAATATCCAATCCCCAAGTGAAGGGGAAAAAAGGAACCAGTATTTTTTTTTTTTCCATTCATTTAGTTGGCTTATTATTCTGAGTCTTTGACACTTTGACCTTTTGTTCTTTATGAATGTGCCCTGGGTATACCTATAGGGTCAGCTTAGACTGACAGAGAGCAGTTAAATCTGGCTTTGTACAGTGCTTTAAACACTCTCTGCAATGCCCAGCGTCTGCCTCCTGCTCTAACTTCACTGCAACACCGGGACACCTCATTTCTAGCAATTGTTAGAGCTGGGAATTGGTGAATATATTACAAAAGCAAAGGATCTTCTTCATGACAGAACACAGGTAGAAGCACTGCTAGCTGTTCACATGACAGCAGTGCTGGCTAGTGACCAATCCAGATATGAACTTTGCCAGATAGTCACGACAGGACTCAGAGAGATACCAGTATGGGATCATCGGCCTCTGCACAAACACCACTGACTCGTGCCTCTCGGAAAGCCGTCTGCCCAAAAGGATTCTACAGCCAGCTTTGGGGACAGATATATCATAAATTACTTCAGAAAGCAAAACAGAGTAAAAAGAAAGGAAAATTCAGGACAAAATGTTTCAGAATACATTGTTTCAAAAGCCCAACTGCACTGAAGGACTTGATCCTAAATAATCAACTACACATTGTATGTTTGACATATCGTTCAAACACAGACAAAACTCTCCTAACTGAGGCTGAAAGGAGGCATTCTGGCAAACCCTAGCAAGATGATTGAAATATATGAGTGTAGGAGAGCACAGGCCATTTTTGCTACTGATGTTAGCCTCTTTCTGTTGGATACACAGGAAACCTGGGAAATGAAGTTTCTAAATCAGCATCTGACTTAGGTGACTAAAATTAGACCACGCAGAGAACATGTGAACACTGCCCTTGAAGTTTTAGTAAGTACCATCTATTTGGCTACAGTTCCATTACATGTGTCCACAAAAGAAAAATGCACCATATTTCCTAATACATAAGCAGCAGAAGTGCTAAGCATAAACCTTTTCAGAAGGCTTGTTTTTCAGGCCTGTCTATGAACCACTGCACTTTCTGTGAACCCCAATCTAAAACCAGAAATATTTTCTTACCATTATTGGAACACAAATTATGAACATTGTTATGCCTCCTACCCTTCCTATTCACGCTCCTTACACTTGTGTTTTCTCCCCTGCATGTTACATCCTCTGGGTGTTTCAGCATCCTTTATATCCATTATACCCAGTGCATTCAGAGGGCCTGGATACATCCACTCACAAGTATATTCAGAAGAGAGCTGAGCAACTGCAGTAACTCCAGTGCTATTGATCTGGTGCAATTTAGCTTTACTGTGTAAATAAGCACCTGGGCCTTATTCTGATAAGAGTCCCACAAATAAATAAATACATTAGTACCTTGGTTACGCACCAATATGCTCCCAAGAGCAACCGTTTGGTGGGAGGAATCCATTACCTTCCAAGCTGATGAACCACAGATACAATAACTGACATCAAAATGTAAGCCAAATGACCCAATTTCTCGGTCACCCAGATGAAAGAGTTAGACTGTTCAAAGCCTTCCGGGGAAGCTGAGATGGAAGTCCACAAACAACCTTATGGCTGATTAGTGGCATGACCAGTCACTGTTCTGCAGCAGGAAGAAGGGAATGCTAAGTTTGATTCATAAGCATTATGATAACAGCTATAAAAATTCATTATGAAGGGGAGATCTGTAAGAGGCCCTGAGTAAAATTTTTCTCCCAAGTAAATGCAGGACCACGAACTAGTTAAACCAAAAAATAAAACTACTAGAAATGGTCCTTAGTGTAGAGATCAAGATTTAGATTAAAACTGGTGGAGAGAATAAATATGATCCTGGATAGTCCTCTATGGAAAAATACTGAAATCACCAGGCAAGTAGCAATGACCCAGCCTCCTTTGTGCACCCTGTCCAAAGGAGGCTTGTGCTATGCCCAGTCTTGTCAGAAAGGGGATTTGAATCATTCTGTGCTTCAGCTTTATATAATGATGACAGTTTTATTCAACAATTCAGGAAAATAGTCTTCATTTAAAACTGTTTATAATTTTAAAATGGGTGACTTAAAAATAAATTGTTGGCATTCAATCTGTGGAAAAACGTCTCAGTGCTAGGTTTTTATCTATCCTCTAAATCTATCTTCATCTATCCTGCAGCAAAATCATGTAATTAAAGCTGTCACTCACACAGGAAGGTGGTACAGATTTGTTACCAGACTCCTTCCTCTGAGGCCACTGCATATTGCCTCCTCTTCCAATCTGCTGTGGGTTTTCTGTTGCATGCTCTATGGGCAGAGGTTCCCAGAGAATCACTGTATTTATTTAAACAAACTGTAATATTTAAAAAAAAAAAAATTAAAAATCAGTAAAGGCAAGTAGTAATGAAAAAAGCCACAAGTTTTTCTACATCTGTTTTTGTTACACAGGGTAACCAAGGAGATGAAAATATCCACAGTCCTTGGTTCTGCTACTCATAACAAAGTGCTTCTGCTTTATGCACTGAATGGTTTCATTTGATTTTTTTAAGAGACTGAAAATAAACATGATCTCTATGCCTAGTTTCCTCTGTGTTCAGGAACTACGACCTTTGACTCCTGTAAATCTATTTAAAGCTAATGTCTAAAGATCTGTTATTCCAAGAATGTACAAAATATATCTAAGATTTATGCAACAATAAATCTTTTCTGGGCTTTCCTTTATCAATTTTATTTCATTAACCAAAGCCAGTAACCAAAAGAGCTGCATATCCTCTGGAAGTTATCTAATGGATTATTTTTATTACAATCAATCATTTGTTTGTATCTCATATTAATATTGAAGGCAGGTGAAGACATAAGGATTTACTATCACACACATGCAGTAGCACTACAAACAAGAGTTGTTATTATAAAAACTCACTTATCACCGCAATAGGCATTCACTTCTGAAAACATTACCATTAAAATAATCCAGATATCAAGTGTGGGCTACTGCACGTAACACTTTTGAAAACAATGGTTTTGTCCTCTTGAAAGTGATGGGAAATGTTACAACATTCCCCTTTAAAGATGCAGTTTTTGAAAATCTCTTGATCCCCTTTATTGTACCTTTAAACCAATATCCCTACTCCCACCTGACCCAGCCTAACACAGGCTTAAATGGTTTTAAAAAAATATTTTCTGTTCAATACGAACTGTGCTCACTCCAATGGTCTGGACAAATTTGAAGTTTGGGAAAAAACCCTGACATGATCATTATAAATTGGTAGCAGACCTTTAATTTCAGCCACATTACTTCATGTTTTATGACAGTGTAATGTGAAAAATTATTTACTTTCAGAAACAAGCATTCTAAGAAGCACACAGCAGATGAGAGGAAATCAGTTTGAGATACTTTTGTGCATGTCTGCTTCCAAAGCAAGAGCTGCTAGTCTATCCACAATTACCTGTGCCAAGCTGAGCTAGCTAGCACAAAGTCCAGCCTACATGGCTACAGCATATCCCATGGCAAACAGGACTGGTTAGAGTTCCATGCTTGGTTATTCAGACACATATATACTACTGCTTCAAATCAGCCCTCTTCCCAAAAGGAAAAAAAAAAAGCTAAATTGACCGGGAAGAAAAATTACAGAATTGAAAAAGAAATTAATCGAACTATTCAGGAAAAATGTATCTCAAATATATCCAATATATCATATTGGGAAAGACCACAAAACCATATCCAAGGCTGATTAAACTACCAGCTGTGTGAAAATTAAGACAGCAGGAGAATAAAGGAGAAAAATTACAGTACATAACTCATGGAAAAATAGCAGACAGTGATACACAAATATTGGGAGTTCCGCAGTACAGAAAGTTGTCAAAGGAAGTTTAAAGTGAATGACAGCAGTGTTAAGAATAAGAAGTGGTTTTTATTGAATCTGTAAAAAAAAAAAAAAAAACCACACCACACCACAAAAAACACTACTTCTGTGATCAGGGTCCACTGTACTTAGAAGCGCTTAAGATGTTAATATCAAGGCAGAAACAGCAGAAGCCTCAAGGAAGATAAAAAATTAAATTGCTAGATGAAGTTCATGGTCAAGGAAGATGCTAAGTGGTATCAGCTAGCTAGAAACACTTTAAAAATAACTGACCAAGGTAACAGGCACAGATTCCTAGAAAAGTTGGCTGACTATATATCCAGCCTGATGAAGTTAAGTTTTAACAAATCTTTTAATAATTGGGAAATTCAAGAAGACTGGAAGAATGCTAATGATTTGCCAGTACTCACAAAGGGCAGGCTGGATGACCCAGGTAATTACAGGCTGGTTAGTGTGACATCTATTTTAGGCAAAATAATGGAAAACCAATAAGGGCTTGAATTGATAAAGAACTCAAGGGTAGGAACGTAATTACTGCCAGTCAGCATGTTTTTGTGGAAAGTAGATCCTGTCAAACATATCTTATCCCATTCAATCTTTGGAGCAGATTAAGTATGTCATTAATGGAAGCAATTGCATGGATGCAATAATCTTAGACTTCTGCAAAACATGCACTTTTATTTGTTTAGCAATATCCAATATCAATGAGATACATATCAATGGATTAAGACCTCTCTTAAAATATTTTCTCAGTGACGAATAGTCACTGAGAGGAAATTTCCTAGGGGGGCCCTGACAAATTGGTATTAGATCCAATGTAATTTGGCATTTTCATGGGTGATCTATAAATATTAATCCCTATTGACTTGCATCGTGAGGCTTGCATAGAAACATAAATAAAAGTCACTACACCTATACAGTGGGAGACTACGTTCTTAAAAGCAGTAACAGAAAGGGATTTAGGTGTCAGAGTATGCAGGTAAATTAAATTGAGCTTGATCTTTGGCAAGTATAAAGAAACCTAACATATAAACAGAGGAGTATTGAGTAAAATTGTGCTTTAACCTCTAGACTAGAGCCAATTAAACTACTAAAGAATATTTGCTGGCACTTTTGATGTTCACTTTCTAAGAAGAAGATTGGAAAACTGGAACAAAGTTATAAAAATGAGGGCTTGAGAAATATCTTACATTGAGATTAGATAAACTTAAAGAACCAATTTTGTTCATTTTAACTGAGAATACTTGAGAAGGATCATGGTGTGTTAATAACTTCATGAATACAAAGTACAGGCACTAAACAATTCTTAAATTTAGCAAAGAACTGTATTTCAAGGTCCAATGGCTGGATAATAAAGATGGACATATTTATATTGAAATAAAGTATTTCAAGCTCATGCTTTGATCCTGGCTAAAAATGAAAAATGAGTAATAGGTTCTCCATCTCTACATATCTTCAAATCAAAATTGACACTTTTCCAGGATGTACACTTTCATCAAATATAAATAAAAGAGATCTAACTAGCCAGAAGTTAATGGCAGATAATCTCATGGTCCTTCTTGTGCTCTGCTATGTTATATAAGTCTATGAATTAAACAAAATGTTTTCCAGGTCAGTTAGAGTCAGAGGAAATATGTAAGACACTTGAATACTGGGTATGAATCTCAGAAGGTTGGCTTAGCTGTGCATCACTGAGAGGTAAACAAATTGCCATTGATAGCCTTTTTCTAATGACTGTCTGGTGAAAGTCTCCTGCTGTGTTATTCCTCAGAGACTTTGGGTCTCGCTCCAATTTCCCTTCCTCTCAGTAATATTTGTGCCCTGTACATTTTGTTATGTCAGAACTTAATTCTATGTAATGTTTAGATGCAACTTTCCCTTAACTCTCACTGTGCGGGCACTTGACCCACTAAAGCCAAACATCAGTTAAAAAAAAAAAAAAAAGAAAGAAGAAAGCACCTTGTTAAATAGGGTTAATTGTCTCCGATTAAGCTGTGGCTCGCTTTCCTTCACAATATCCTGTGTCCACAGTTCCTTCTATTCTCTTCTGTAAAAGGAATTCCTTTTTGGACAAATAGCTGTGCTAGTTCCCACCACAGATTACACCACTTCCCGGAAAGATCTACAGGACATACTGCTGAACAGGTTAGTGCCATAAGAATATCCAAATGCCACCTCCCACAAGTGAAGGGGAGAAGCTTCATGGAAGATCATGTCTTCAAGCAGTAAATAAGGACAGAAGACAGGAGGTTTAAATTTTAAAAATCCTAAGACAATTCCAGTATCACCTCAAAGTGCATTTATAAGGATATTTCCAGGCTTTTCTTCCTACCACTATAAAGATGGTTTGCTTATTATCGTTGGGTGACAGATGTTTTCTAGACATTCAGGAAGGCAACATTCCTACCTTACTGGCCTATCTGTTTCAGAGGAGATGGACAAATCGGAATAACCAAAAGTGCTATTTTACAGTGCAAGTCACAGATGAAACAGGAGCCTTAAAAAGGCTTGAGTATAAACAAGGCAAGAGTCTTACAAACTGACTCAGGCAGGCAGCTCTGCTCAGGAGGGACAGCATGAAAAGAAGAGATGGTGATAATATGAGAAGCAGATGGATTTGGGAATACTGGAGGAGCAGATGGGGAGGACTGGGAACAGGAAGTTTGTTGTGGGAGGACAGCTAAGGAGGGCAAGCTGTTCTTATACACAAGACTCCGAAAGTGGTGGCAAGCTGTTTAAACCTGGTGCTGTACCAGATGAGGAGCGGGTAGCGATACACGGAAGAGGGAGGCAACGTGATCAAGCTGATAAGTAAGGAAAGAGTTCAGCAGATGCATTTCATATTCACTGGGAAGGGTCCTGCTTATTTCTGGAATGCAAAGTAGTGAATGTCACAATAGTCAGTGATACATAAAAAGAGACTCAGTGGATTTAAATAAATCAGTTGGCTCACACTAACAGTATTGCTCATTGTTAGATTTGGGGACAGATGTTTAATTGATGAAAATCAGAAGAGCTATATAAATTTCAGTGGATTTATAGCAGTTTATGATTACTGGCAGGTTTAGACCTGTTTGTAATTAACTAACAACATATCGTCAACAAATAGTGCACTTTGTATATTTGCGGCACTAACAAGCTATTATTTTTAGACTGAAAATGTTCCTTTCTTGTCAAAATGAGCTAAGTCAGGTGAAGTTGCCTGCCTTTCACAATTCTGCTGCTGCTACTGACAGCCATTTTCATTGACTTTAGCTTGGTAAACATTTGATATTTTATCAAGTATTATGTCATTCTCAGTATATGGCTCACAATCTTGTTGCTTAAGTTTATATGGCATGCATTAGTCAATTGGTGATTAACATATGAGTTTCATTTAGTTTCAAAAATATAAACCAGAGCAGAGAATAAAGAATTCAATTTATAACCACTAAAATTGCAAGGAAAATGCAACAGAGAACAATGTTGGCATTCCTCAAAATAGCAGATATATGTGTGGTTGTGGTTAGGAGAGGGAGGGCAGAAGGGAGGATTTTCCAAAGTAATGGAATAGAAATTTTACAGTGGTTTGTCTGGCCCTTCTATTCATAGATTTTGTTAACTCCCTAAATAAGTACAGAAGATCATTTACATTTCAAATAATAGTTTTTGTCTGAGGATCTCATTTTATTAAGAAAATGAGCAAATAATTAGGTACAAAATACAGCTGAAAGAAAGATTAATACTAGCAGAACATCTTCAAATGGTAAGGTTGCACCACGTGACCTTCCAAGAGGCTTTCATCATTGCAAAAAAATATTTCAAAATCTGATTCTTTATTCTAACAGGGTGAATTTTACTTTATTTAAATGTTTTCATAAGAGATGTCTTCATTAAATGCTACTAACTGAAATTTCTCCAAAACTGGCTTATCTCACGTCTTCACACACACACACAAACAACAGACATGCATGGATAAGAGTAAATTCTCACCTGTGTCCAGCAGTGACATGTAAAAATAAGATAGAGGACAGGAATAAGGCCATAGCTGCCTAATTGGTGGACTTCTTTTGTTTCTCTCCATAACTATGACATAAGGACTCTTTTTCTTTCCTCATCCACTTTCCTTCATTAATGGTAACATCTTCCTATCTATAAATTGTACAAACATACAATCCATGCAGCTTGGTGTCATTGGCAAAATTGCTGAGGGGCACTCAATCCCACCATCCATGTTGCTGACAAAGATTTTAAACAGTATCGTTCCCAACACCAACCCCTGAGGAACACTGCTCATCACTGGTCTCCACTCAGACACTGAGCCGCTGACCACCACTCTTGGGGTGCAACCATCGCACCACTTCTTTACATCCACTGAGCAGTCCATCTGTCAAATCCATGCCCCTCCACTTTAGAGACAAGGATGTCATACAGGATTGTGTCAAACGCTCTGCACAAGTCCAGGTAAATGACACTGGTTGCTCTTCCTTTATCCACCAAGGTCATGAGCCCATCATAGAAGGCCACCATGTTTGTAAGGTATGATCTACCCTTGGTGAAGCCATGTTGGCTGTTGCCAATCACCTCCTCATTTTCCATGTGCCTTACTATGGTTTCCAGCAGGATCTGCTGCATGATCTTGCCAGGCACAGAGGTGAGACTGACTAGCCTATAGTACCCTGGATCCTCCTTTTCTCCCCTTTTAAAGATGGAACTTATGTTTCTCCCTTCTCCAGTCAGGGGGAACTTCACCTGACCACCACAACTTTTCAAATATGATAGATAGGGGTTTTGCAACCTCATCCACCAGTTCTTTCAGGACCTGCAGATGTATTTCATCAGGTCCCATGGACTTGTGCACCTTCAGGTTCCTTAGGTGCTCCTGAGGTTACCCTCTCTAACCATAGGCAGCTCCCCACTCTCCCAGTCCCTACCCTTGCCTTCCATTACTCGGGGGGTATGACTTGCATCTTTACCAGAGAAGATGACAGCAAAAAAATAAAATAATCATTGAGCACCTCGGTCTTATCTATATCCTGGGAAATCAGCTCTCCTGTTTCCTTCCAGAGAGGGCTCACATTTTCCCTGACCTTCCCTTTATCACCCATGCACCTATACAATCCCCCTTCTTGTTGTCCTTGATGTCCCTGGCCAGGTTTAATTCTGTCAAGACTTTAGCTTTCCTAACCTCAAACTCCACCATTTCTGGGTCGCTGTAACCAATACCAGAGTTTATGACCGTGAGGCTGCTGCTATCTGCCTGTAGATGGGCATCATCCACTTGCTTGTCCTGGTAGAGTGACTTGTAGTAGGCTCCTACCCTCTTCCTGCCCTCCGTTTAATCCTGACCCGTAAGCTGTCAGCTCCTCAGCCATGCCCAGGTGGAGTTCCACGACCTCCAGCCGGTTTCTGACACAGAGAGTAATCCCCCCTCCACGTCTCCTCTGCCTGTTCTTCCTGAAGAGCCTGTATCCTTCCATTCTGACACTCTAGCCATAGCAGCCATCCCACCACCCGTGATGCCAGTGAGGTCACAGCCCCGCAGGCATGCGCACGCCTCTAACTCCTCTTGTTTATTTCCCGTGCTCTGTGTGTTCTCATTGAGGCATTTAAGATGGGCCCCCGATGAAGCTGGCTTGCTGACTGGAGCAGCTGGAATTCTCTTGTTTGCCATCTGCTATCCTGGTGACCTGTGATTCTTCTCCAGGCTCCGGGCATCTGTTGGTGTCACTACTGGTTTTGCTCCCTTCCCCATTCCAACCTGGTTTAAAGCCATCTTGATGAGCCCTGCCAATTCACGGGCAAGAAACCTTTCCCCCTTTGGGACAGCTGAACACCACCTGTCACCAGCAGGCCCAGTGCCATGTAAACCTCCCTATGATTAAAAACCCCAAAAATTCCACCATTGGCACCAGCCTCAGAGACACATGTTGATGAGATGTGTTTTCCCGTTCCTTCCAGTATTCTTCCCTGCCCCTAAAGGGATTGAGGAAAACACTACCTGTGCTCCTGATCCAGCAACCAATCACCCTAGTGCCCTGAAGTCCCTTTGAATGTCTTTTGGATTTCTCTCCACAACCTCCTCACTGCCCACAAATTCCACCATTGGCACCAGCCTCAGAGACACATGTTGATGAGATGTGTTTTCCCGTTCCTTCCAGTATTCTTCCCTGCCCCTAAAGGGATTGAGGAAAACACTACCTGTGCTCCTGATCCAGCAACCAATCACCCTAGTGCCCTGAAGTCCCTTTGAATGTCTTTTGGATTTCTCTCCACAACCTCCTCACTGCCCACCCGCATGACCAGTAGCGGTAATAATCCAAGGGTCATGCCAGACCAGAGAGCTTCCTGGTGATGCCTCTAACCCGGGCCCCAAGGGGGACAGCAGAATTCCCTGTGCGATGGGTCTGGTCAGCATATCAGGCCCTCTGTTCCCCTCAGAAGGGAATTGCCTACGACAATGTCCCTCCTTTTTTTAACGGAGGCAGTTGTAATGTATGGGACTGATGGAGTCACCCTGCGCAACCCCCTGGGTGGTCATTTCCTCTGCATGCACAATTGCCTGGCTCTACAAGTTCCAGAGTCCCGTATCTGTTCTGCAGGGGCAACTGGGAAGGGGAGGAAGGTCAGAAGAGGATGTGCCTACCTCCCAAAGGAAGGACATATTTCCATTCCATTCCCCTCCCTCTCTTACATCCCTTCTGTCTGCCTGGTGGCAAGAGGATATGGGATCCACTGCTGCTTGTGGGACCTCCACATGCCTTTGCCTCAGGGGTGGTAAATTGGCAGAGCCAAAAACTCTCTCCTTCTCACACCCCTTATACTCCTCAGCTTTTCCAGGACTTAAATCAGGGAGATATCAATACACCCCCTTTCCTGAGGCTCCTGAAGTGGCAGAGAATTGATTATATGTGCCCAAACTATCCTCTCAGAAAATATATATTATGAAGGCCAGTGATTGCTGCTCCTTCTCAATCTCTGCTGATCCCAGTCTTTCCCAAAGCTTTGTCAGTTGGTATGGCCTTCAGCTCATAAGATAGAGGTGCTTAACAAGTTTAAGGGGACCAGACTGGCAATAAGTTTTCAAATTTTGAAATTTCATAAAGTCATAATTTTTATTTAGGTCTAGAACTCAAGCAAATGAATGCCTTCACTCCCAAAAATTTATTATAGGTGACTAAACCAAATACACATGATTAAATAGTCAAAAGGAAGGGCTGAGAAGTATCTTTTTAAAAGTACAGTTTGCTTTAAAAGAGAAATATACTGTTTATCACATGGGTGAGGATCACTAATCATTTTGAAGGCATATTAAAAAACCAAAGGGTTATTGATTAGCAACAGCAACTCTGGTCAGGAAATGTCTTAAAATATTAATAACTGCATACACCTAGATGAAAATAGAGTATCACATCTGCTCAAGCTATTATAAAGTCATAGAAATACATTTATATTGGACACTTAACTATTTCCTGCTTGTCTTCTTCCTGTTCCCCATTGATTCCATAATGAATTGGCATTGCTGAGCAAGCTCTTGGGAAGAACAACCAAATACAGTTTCAGAAGTTAAAGAGACCAACTAAAGTAGCTTAACTTAGTGGAAACATTTAATTCTCATGAGTGTGGCCTTTCTAAGACATCTAGAATGTCCTGGCTAATAAATGTCTCTGGTCAAATTAAATAAATCAGGGTGGCAGATTTGTAATGGTCTAATTTTTAATAATCTGCATATAAACTTAAAGCACTGCAACAGCCTTACTCTGATTTGTTTATGCCTTTACCAACATCCATTCATTTAGCATCTTACAATTTAATCAAGTTAGGAAAACAAACCCAGCATGCTACATGACTTTTCATTATACATCTTAGGAGTAATTTCAGGTACAGTTTCTAAGAACTAGACCTGTCATGCCAGTGATGGCCTGCTCTCAGTGGCAAATTAGTAAGTGTTTAAAGGCTAGGAAAGAAAGCAGCTCAATCTTTTGAGGCAAGAACACTGTAGGGGGAGAAGCTGCCAGCAAAAGAGGAAGCAAGATCATGGACATGCTGTGTGTGTTGAGCATGGAGCAGCCTGTAGCTTACATGGCTGATTACCCAGGGCACAGAACTGTTACAAGGTGTTCTTTCCACCTTGTCGAAAGGGGCCATTCAG